>NC_090926.1:365551086-365854116 GCF_040938575.1 Ambystoma mexicanum | reverse complement strand
CCAATGAAATCGCGTACGTGTGCTGACGCGCTTACGCGCTAAGGGCCTTTCCTCGAATTACACGCTGATGTGCAAGATTTTCACGTGCCAAATCACTCCGTATCAAGCTGGCCATGCGTAAACACATGGAAGACCACGCTTCTGCCCAGAAGGCCGAATTACTGCCCCCCAGAGCCCCGAGCGCGCTCCCACCTGCCATATGCTGCTGCCTGACTGCCTGCTGCCCATGTGCCCTGCTATTTGCTGCCTGCACATCAGCCAGGGGTGCAGTTGCTGTGACCACCCCTGCTGGAACCGAAGTCTCCCGACTGGGATTACATCGCTCCACAGCCCAGCCCCAGGAACCAGTTGCCCATCCACTCCTGCCTCTGGGGTTGCCATGCCGGGCACCACACCATCTGGCAGCACTGGCAACCCCCAGCCAGAGAGGCAGAGGGCCACAAGCTTCAGTGCCACCTAAGTTGGTGTCCTGGTGGAGCAAGTCCTGGGGCAGTATGATGCCCTCTACGGAGGTTTGCGTGCCGACAAGGAAGGACGGACCAGGATCTGGACGGACATCGTGACTGCCATCAACACGGAGGGGGTGGCAGTCCACGACTTCGAACATGTCAAGAAGCGCTGGGAGGACTTCAGGTCCAGGACCCTCAACAAGGCCCGGCGCCTCGTGAAGCCAGCGGATGGTAAGGGGCGCCGTGGCCACCTGTCGGAACATTAGATGAGGGTCCTGGAATGCATATCCCCAGCGCTCCATGTCCAGGTCCTTGAGAGGCAGTCCCGTCTGGAGTCGAGCGGTAAGTGTACATGCATACTGATTTTAAGCTGTGCGTTTGGTGGTGTGCCTGTAGTGTACAGGTTGCACATGTGTTTTTGGAGGGCCATGTATGGATGTGTATGTACAGGGCCGTGGGGCTAACACATGTGAGTCCTCTCTTGTGTGAGACACATGGATGGTGCATGTGTGTGTAAGCTTGCATGCCAAATGCAGATGTCTGAGCACACATGTTTGAATGACTGTGTATGTAAGTTGTCATGGTTGTGGTGTCACACATGGATGTCAGTTCCAGCTGCATGTATCTGCACCGTGTACATGTGCATGTGTGTGTATTTCACAAGGGTGCAACAGTGATGCAACATGGATGCTTGGGACACTGATATGTGGAAGACTGATTGCCAGATGTGAAATGGGTGCACATCTGATCACTGCAACAGTTGGTGGAGGTGTGCTGGCCTGTGTGCATGTCTAGTGCACTCCCTGTGTTTCATGTGATGTCTGGCTCACTTTTGGCTGCTCATGCTGTTGTATGTGCATGGATGTTGCTGGCTGTTGCCATATGGCTGTGGAATTGCTCATGTCTGTGAGTTGACATGCCATGTGTGTTGGGGATTGTGATGCCATGTCTGAAGTCTGACACTGCCACTCATGTGCAACTGTCATGTGTGTATCAGTCCATTGTACAGTTTCCTGATGCCTGGCTCCTATCTCTCCCTGTCTGCAGCGTCAACTGATGAAGAGGGCAGAGAGGGTGCTGTGGAGCACAGCGGCGGGGATCATACCACCAGCCGGAGACGCAAGGCCCAGCTCCCCTCCCATGTTGTCATCTTGTCGGGGAGTGAGGAGTCCGGTGCCGCGTCCCAGGCCGCAGCTGCCGAGGGAAGGTCCAAGAGGCGGAGGTCAGAGTTGGACTCCTCGGCAGCAGAAGGGGCAGCTGAGACCCCACAAGGTCTGACGGCGGAAGATGGCACGGAGTCATCCAGGTTGGTGGGGGGTTTGGTGGAGGAGGAGGCCGTGCAAGGGACAGAGATGGGGTCTGGAGGTGGGGATTCCACTGGTGCTAGTGGTGCAGCCCAGGCGCAGGGACAGGAGGCAGCACAGGGCACCGCGGAGGTGCCTGTGTGTAATCCTGTCCCCAATCCTGTGACTGCATCATCCCGCACCAGCAGGGATGCCTCCGTCCAGACCCATTTTCAGGGAGGGGATGAGCTTACAACAACTGGCCTTCCTCTCTCTGCGGACGTGGCTATCCGGGACTGGGTTGAGCCTGTCCTGGGTGGGGTGGCGATGCGTCAATGGGCCATGCGAGGTGACCTGCAGTCTTTTCCTGGGGAGACTGCACGTCATCTCGAATGGCTTGTTGACCACGTCAGCCTACTGGGAGAGGTCACCCAGGCCGGATTCCTCCGTTTGCTGAGCCTTGCTTCGACCCCCTCCTCACCTGAACCCCCTATGCGCCAGTCGTCCTCCGTGCCATCTTCCCACCCATGTGTCACCTGGGTGCCCTGTGGAGCTGCCTCTGACCGTGTGGCCAGGCTGGTGGAGGACACATCCCTGCCACAGTTGGGATTCGGACGTCCAGCAGGGATGGCCACCTCAACAACTGCACCCCAGCCGGAGGAGGATGTGCAGGCAGCAGGAGCCAGGGAACGGGCACAGGCACAGCAGCAACAAGGTGGGAGCCATGATGGCTCGGGGCCTTTGACATCGGAGGGGCAGGCATCGGCCGGAGGGCAGGAGGACCCAGGACGGGAAGTGTCTTCCGTGTGGCAGTGGTTGAGTCATGCTATAGATGCGGAGCGGCAGCGGGCGTAAGAGGCACGGCTCATGATGGTCAGGGCGGAGAACTCCATGCAAAGGGCTCTGAGGTGGGCCAAGTGCCTCGAGGCAATTCGCAGGGACCTGGGTTTCCAGATGTCATCGTCCCTGCGAACCCTCAGGGCCATGGAAGTGGACCGCCTCCAGGACATTGAGCAGGAGTTGGATGATGCCCTGGCCCGGGACATCCAAAAGTGAGCCGTCAGACTAGCCCGCTGCCCTTGTATATAGTTAGTTAGTGTTAGGTTTCCTTTAGTTTTTTCTTTATTTTGGTTGCGCTTGGACAATGCACCACGTTTCTGTATATATTTTTTTATTAGGTAGTATCTTTGATAGGTTTCATTTTTTCAGTTGGGCTCATTGACCCTGGATTGTTCATCTGTATATAGTTCAACATTGGAAGCTTCTCTTTTTTTTATGATTTCACCATGGAGCAATCGTTTTCACTTTCTTTTTTCCCTTGGATTTGCTTTGTTGGACTGTGACTTTGGACACCATTTCTTTTGGATTTCTTTGGATTATGATTTCTTGTTTTTCATTCTTTTACGGACATGCAGCTTTTCTTTTTAAATTCCCATTGTTGTTTGTTTGATTTTAATTCCATTCATGTTGTGTTTAATACATTTTTTTCTTCATACTTCGATGTGTGGTATTATCTCATTGGTTTCATGCATGTCATGATATGGGTTTTCACATTCACTCGCAACCATTGTGTGTGTGTGACGGACATGTGTTCATTTACATACTTGCCATTGGGGTTGTATCATGTAATTGGCTTTTCTATGTGGGTGGATGCAATACTTATTTGGGTCTTTGTGCTGGGTAGACTGCCCATAAGGGCCATGATTGAGGATCATCATGACCGGGGGCAGGGGGACATGAGTGGGGGCCTGCTAGCAGGTGCCCCTCACTGCTGGGGGGTGGGGGTGCAGGGGCACATGAGTGGGACACGAGTGGGGGCCTGCTGGCTGGTGCCCCTCACTGCTGAGGGCTGGGGGTGCAGGGGGACATGAGTGGGATATGAGTGGGGGCCTGCTGGCGGGTGCCCCTCACTCCTGGGGGCTGGGGGTGCAGGGAGACATGAGTGGGACATGAGTGGGGGCCTGCTGGCAGGTGCCCCTCACTGCTGGGTGTTGGGTGTGCTGGGAGACATGATTTGGTTATCATATTGCTACGTGACATGTGGCTTGGCTGGGGGGCATGCCCATGGTGGATGTGCTGCCTGCAGGACATGACCAGGGGTGCAGGGTAGTCCCCTGTGGTGTGGGCTGCCTGCAGGGGACGTGGAGGGGGTAGAGGGGACACCTGGGAGGACCCACACTGACAATTCACGTGTTGAACTTCCAGCGCACCCCTCTAATACACGTACCCAGGCCAATTCACTTGTTAAACTTCCCGTGCACCCCTGAAATACACGTACCCAGGGCATTCGCGTGTTAAACTTCCCACGCACCCCTGAAATACATGTACCCAGGGCATTCGTGTGTGAAACTTTCCACGCACCCCTGAAATACACGTTCCCAGGGCATTCGCGTGGGAAAATTCCCGCGCACCCCTGAAATACACATACCCAGCCCATTCGCATGTGAGACTTCCCGCGCACCCCTTAAATACACGTACCCAGCCCATTCGCGTGGGAAACTTCCCGCGCACCCCTGAAATACACGTACCCAGCCCATTCACGTGTGAGACTTCCCGCGCACCCCGGAAATACATGTACTCAGCCCATTCGCGTGGGAAACTTCCCGCGCACCCCTGAAATACACGTACCCAGGGCATTCGCGTGGGAAACTTCCTGCGCACCCCTGAAATACACGTACCCAGGGCATTCGCGTGTGAAACTTCCCGCGCACCCCTGAAATACACGCACCCAGCCCATTGGCGTGGGAAACTTCCGGCCACCCCTGAAATACACATACCCAGCCCATTCGCGTGGGAAACTTCCCGCACACCCCTGAAATACACGTACCCAGCCCATTCACGGGTGAAACTTCCTGCGCACCCCTGAAATACATGTACCCAGCCCATTCGCGTGTGAGACTTCCCGCGCACCCCTAAAATACACGTACCCAGCCCATTCGCGTGGGAAACTTCCTGCGCACCACTGAAATATACGTACCCAGGGCATTCGCGTGTTAAACTTCCCGCGCACCCCTGAAATACACGTACCCAGTGCATTTGCGTGTGAAACTTCCTGCGCACCCCTGAAATACACGTACCCAGGGCATTCGCGTGGGAAACTTCCCATGCACCCCTGAAATACACGTACCCAGGGCATTCGCGTGTGAAACTTCCCGCGCACCCCTGAAATACACGTACTCAGCCCATTCGCGTGTGAGACTTCCCGCGCACCCATGAAATACACGTCCCCAGGGCATTCGTGTGTGAAACTTTCCACGCACCCCTGAAATACACGTTCCCAGGGCATTCGCGTGGGAAAATTCCGGCGCACCCCTGAAATACACATACCCAGCCCATTCGCATGTGAGACTTCCCGCGCACCCCTTAAATACACGTACCCAGCCCATTCGCATGTGAGACTTCCCGCGCACCCCTTAAATACACGTACCCAGCCCATTCGCGTGGGAAACTTCCCGCGCACCCCTGAAATACACGTACCCAGCCCATTCACGTGTGAGACTTCCCGCGCACCCCGGAAATACATGTACTCAGCCCATTCGCGTGGGAAACTTCCCGCGCACCCCTGAAATACACGTACCCAGGGCATTCGCGTGGGAAACTTCCTGCGCACCCCTGAAATACACGTACCCAGGGCATTCGCGTGTGAAACTTCCCGCGCACCCCTGAAATACACGCACCAAGCCCATTGGCGTGGGAAACTTCCGGCCACCCCTGAAATACACATACCCAGCCCATTCGCGTGGGAAACTTCCCGCACACCCCTGAAATACACGTACCCAGCCCATTCACGTGTGAAACTTCCTGCGCACCCCTGAAATACATGTACCCAGCCCATTCGCGTGTGAGACTTCCCGCGCACCCCTAAAATACACGTACCCAGCCCATTCGCGTGGGAAACTTCCTGCGCACCACTGAAATATACGTACCCAGGGCATTCGCGTGTTAAACTTCCCGCGCACCCCTGAAATACACGTACCCAGTGCATTTGCGTGTGAAACTTCCTGCGCACCCCTGAAATACACGTACCCAGGGCATTCGCGTGGGAAACTTCCCATGCACCCCTGAAATACACGTACCCAGGGCATTCGCGTGTGAAACTTCCCGCGCACCCCTGAAATACACGTACTCAGCCCATTCGCGTGTGAGACTTCCCGCGCACCCATGAAATACACGTACCCAGCCCATTCGCGTGGGAAATTTCCCGCACACCCCTGAAATACACGTACCCCACTCGCCCAAGGCCTATCGCGTGTGAAACTTCCCACGCACCCCTGTAATACACGTACCCAGGCCAATCGCATGTAAAACTTCCCGCGCACCCCTGTAATACACGTACCCAGGCCAATCGCGTGTAAAACCTCCAGCGCACCCCTGAAATACACGTTCCCTGCTTGCCGTTTGCTGTTTGGCAGCCCTGTAAACTGGTCCAGGGTTAGCGCAGCCCTTTGCGATGGTTTGGGGATTTTGATGGCTTTTCCTTGCGCGAGGGCGTTCTTGGGGGCGTAACTGGCACTGCTGCAGGGTCGCTGCGCCACTCTGCGCCACAGCTGGGTTTGGAGGCTAAAATCCATGAATACACTGTGCGTGGAAATCGATTTTAGCGCACACGGCTGGCGCAGACATTTGCATGGGCACACTGTGCGCCAGCCGCGTGCGACACTTTTGTGCGAAATTCTATGAATTACCCTGACAGTCTTTAAAGAAGGCATGAGCTACGTAGCATTATCACGCTTACGCACACTTGACTGTCTATTTCTAATCAACTTTGATGCAAGTAAAGTGAACGCTGATATTCCTTGCATTTTAGAATACAATAGACTACGCTCACTGTACACCCCCCATCTGAAATAATATTCTGTTCCACAAAAAGCAACATGTTGTAAAATAAAACTAATTCAAACAGAAATGCAACAGAATCTGATTGCAAATCCTTCAAAGAGAGTAAAAGAAGCTAATACTTCATCAATTACAACAACCAAAGAAGAACCTATTAGTGAAAGTAAATCAGGTACTTCTTCAAAGAAGGAACACAAACTCCGAAAAAATCACTCGGACACAGAACTATCTGGTCCATTCAAATTTTCAAATGAAACTGGTGTAAGTTGCTACGCAAATGTAGCAATGAATATTCTATTTCTATTGCCACCAATTGTTAACAACAATTACTTACACAGTACAGACCAATTGTGTTTGCAAATGTTAGTCCTTCATAGAAATGCAACAAATAATCCTGACAACACGTATAATGTTCACCAAATAAGACAAGAATTGGACTACTGTGCTGAAATGGTGAGGTTCACTATAAACTCACAAGAAGATCCACAAGAATTTCTAATGTTCTTACAACAAGTATTGGAAAACAAAAACATACCCCTAAATGAAATCTTTCAGATTTCATACATGTGGAAACATACATGCACTCTCTGCAGCAATGTGACACAGGAACAAATCCCTAATGAGCGATTTGTGTATGTATCCATGCCTAATTCTGAATCCATTCTATTTCAGCAACTTGTTCAAAATGCAAACCATGGCAGATTATGTACTATCTGCAATTCAGATAATCACTCCACATTACTGATACAAACACATAGTAATACTAATGCTTCTATGTTACAATGCAGATGGTACCAAAAACAACTGCAAGCTGACTGGATTCAGACACGGTCAAGTGTCACTTGGTAAGAAAACCTTCACAACAATAGGTATAATCTACCACACAGGAGCCACAGCCAATGCAGGTCAATACACTGCATATATTAAAGAGAAATGTGGCTGGTTTGAATGTAATGATAGTAGCATTATTCTAAAGCAGAGATTACCAGCAAATCTTACAAACGCTTATTTAATATTCTTAAAGCCAAAATTTAATAACTAATGTGTACTGCAACATTAACAAAAATTCAATTAAAAGACTATAAACAGTTAGAATACGCCAACAGGTATCTAACTGCCCAAGATTGTATAACAACGAAACAGGTAAATGAATACCACTGAATTGTAACAAACAATACACAGTTAGAATACGCCAAAAGGTATCTAACTGTTTTCAAAATCTGCAACAAGTCAACATATAGAACATTAACCAGAAACAACAAGTGAACACTCAAAGGAAACAAAGAAATGGTTTGTATCATAGCAAAGAAAGGGTTTTTTTTAATTGACAAGGATTTTTTCCCACAGACCCAAAGATTTGAAAAACAAACACAGAAACTGAGCAAAATGCAAAATGGCCACAACCACCGCAGCATATCACACCCATAGATACAGCCATACAATTGAATACCATGGGTTTCATGTACTGCGGTGGTTGTGTCTAGGACCTAGAGTCTTACACCCAAGACCAAAGTACTACGTACTGAAGTTATAAGGCACAACAGGTGCGATATGCTGTAGTGTTTGTGGCCAGGACATACAGTCTTGGTTGCATGGCCTCAGGCTGTAGGCCATAAATTATACATACAAGACTGTAGGCCCTGGCCACATCCACTTCACCATATTACAGCCACAGATCACACATATAGATTCGAATATATATATGAAATTCAGTGAACAAACTTTGTTAAAGGGACGTTATGGTTAAGTTGTGCTACTAAAAACCTATGAAATTCAGTGAAAAAACTTTGTTAAAGGGACATTATGGTTGCAAGTAAAACCGAAAAACCCTTGAAATTCGCCAGTTATGGTAAGCTAAGCAACCATAACTCGCGCCACCACCGTGCACTGCTAAGACTAACACCCAGGACATCAAAGATGACATCACAAATGTCATTGATGACATCACATGTCTGGATCGCCCTTTTTTCCTTCTCTGACATATCTAGGCCACATGGTTTTCTTCAGTAACAGTCAGGAATTAAAAGTGGAAAAGGTAGTATATTTGTAGACTTATCCTTCAAGTATGTTCTTACAATAATTCCCTTAGGGTCCAGTTATCATATGAAACATATACATAGGGGAAGACACAAGCTTGAAAGACAGCAATCCTTTCTGTGCATTAAAATAATCAGTAGAGTTGTCAGCACTTTCTGATAGTTCTGTTGTTTTTTATTACTGTACTTTCCCTGTATATGTTCCTATTTTTATATCTTTTATTCACACTACTTTCCTTAGAGTCCAGGCACATCATGTGATATATATATATACATAGGGTAAGTAGCACGTTTGAAACAGAGCAATCATTTCTCTGCATAAAGGTAATGTGTTAGGTTATGAACACTTTTTGCTACTACTGCTGTTTTTTTTCTTACTTCAATTTCCTTGTATATACTCATATTTGTATGTGGTGTTGTCTCTTTGTGTTTTGTCTATAATAATGCAATTATGTAGTAAGTGGGTTTTATTATCTACTTATCACATGTTTCACAGTATGCAAAAGTCTAATAAGAAAACAGTTATCATTTCACTATTCAACATGGCAAGTTTATGAATATTGCACCTCCATCATGTATGCTGCACACAATGCCTATGTTTCTACATGAGCACCTTAGTATACTGGATGGACGAATTAACACTTGATATTTATTCCAATAATCCTTGACACTTTTTTTAATTAAAATTACAATAAGAAACCCTTGTACAGACGTTACATGAAAGATAAATGCACATGTGATGTCATCAGTGATGTCATCAGTGATGTCATCAATGACATTTCTGATGACCTGTGTGTTAGTCTTAGCAGCGCACGGTGGTGGCGCGAGTTATGGTTGCTTAGCTTACCATAACTGGCGAATTTCAAGGGTTTTTCGGTTTTACTTGGAACCATAACGTCCCTTTAACAAAGTTTTTTCACTGAATTTCATAGGTTGTTAGTATCGCAACTTAACCATAACGTCCCTTTAACAAAGTTTTTTCACTGAATTTCATAGGTTTTTAGTAGCACTACTTAACCATAACGTCCCTTTAACAAAGTTTTTTTCACTGAATTTCATAGGTTTTTAGTAGCACAACTTAACCATAACGTCACTTTAACAAAGTTTTTTAACTGAATTTCATAGGTTTTTAGTAGCAAAGCTTAACAATAGTAACTTTGACTTTATGTACATGTAATATGGAACATACTGAACCACTTCTATTGAATGTAATGTCCGCGAAAATATTTGATGTCCGCTGACATATTCGGACAACAGTACCACTACCTAAAAAGTCTGGGGGGGAGGGAAGTTTAATTGTTATATTTCAACATGATGACATTTAAAAAATTCACAAAGTAGTACCCATACATAGTATGTGTAGTAATACATAAGAAATGTAACCCATATATGTACCGCACTAACCATTCATTTAAATACAATATATTCTAAAATGGAATATACCAAGAGAAGATAAATAGGCTTCCAACATAATTACCTCACAGTCACTCCACAACTAAGACCAAGACCAGACCTACAGACTACTCAGAACATATCTTATTTGAAATAGTAAGTCTACATCATTTTACTCATATCTTTATAAACTTTCTGTATTAGATTAAAACAAATATAATATATATATTTTTCTCACAGAAATGTGTAGTACTCTGGAATGGCTAGAGGAGCACTTCCCACATGACGAAATGTCAGAAAATAGTGAAGCTAATGGTACACACTTTACAATATAAACCATTTAATTGTTATTATTTTATATATATTTAACATATATATTTCTTTTTGACAGAGCATACCAAAATAGAAAATATGTCTGAAGAAACTGTTATGGAAAACACGCTTGACAGCTTAAAAGAAATATTGATTTATTATTGAGCAATTTTAATAATTTTAAAACTTTTGTTGAGGATCATTTTATAACAAAAACCTCATACCATTGTCCCACATGTACTTGTCCCCCCTCACCATATCCCAGTCAATTATCCCCAAACCCTCTCCATAATCCAAAACATTTTGATGAAACTTCCATCCCTTCTTCACCTGATACCAATGATGTTGAAACCCCTAATTCTCCTGTTTTTGTTTCTGTTTCTGCCTCACCTTCTCTGTCATAAATTATTAATATATGTGAAATAAAGTTAAATGTTTATATTGTGTTGTAATTACTTCCCATTTTTTATTTTTTTAAAAACAATGTAGATGTTCGCGGACAGCGCGGGTGTTCTGAAATGTTCGTAAATAAACGAAAATGGAGGTGCCCTGAAGAACACTATACCTGTCCGTATTGTTCGCTAGAAAGGTGAAACTGTTCTAAGAACCCAATTGGTGTCCTGAAATGTTCGTAATTAAACAAAAATGGAGGTGTCCTAATAAAGAACACTATACCTGTCCGTACTGTTCACTACCAAGTTGAAACTGTTCTAAGAACACAAGCGGTGTCCTGAAATGTTCGTAATTAAATGAAAATGGAGTTGTCCTAAAGAACACTATACCTGTCCATACTGTTCGCTAGCAAGTTGAAACTGTTCAAAGAACACAAGCGGTGTACTGAAATGTTCGTAAATAAACGAAAATGGAGGTGCTCTGAAGAACACTATACCTGTCCGTATTGTTCGCTAGAAAGGTGAAACTGTTCTAAGAACCCAATTGGTGTCCTGAAATGTTCGTAATTAAACAAAAATGGAGGTGTCCTAATAAAGAACACTATACCTGTCCGTACTGTTCACTACCAAGTTGAAACTGTTCTAAGAACACAAGCGGTGTCCTGAAATGTTCGTAATTAAATGAAAATGGAGTTGTCCTAAAGAACACTATACCTGTCCATACTGTTCGCTAGCAAGTTGAAACTGTTCAAAGAACACAAGCGGTGTACTGAAATGTTCGTAATTAAACAAAAATGGAGGTGTCCTAAAGAACACTATACCTGTCCGTACTGTTCACTAGCAAGTTGAAACTGTTCTAAGAACACAAGCGGTGTCCTGAAATGTACGTAATTAAACAAAAATGGAGGTGTCCTAAAGAACACTATACCTGTCCGTACTGTTCGCTAGCAAGTTGAAACTGTTCTAAGAACACAAGCAGTGTCCTGAAATGTTCGTAATTAAACGAAAATGGAGGTGTCCTAAAGAACACTATACCTGTCCGTAATGTTCGCTAGCGAGTTAAACTGTTCTAAGAACACAATTGATGTCAATGTCCTGAAAAGTTCATAATCAAACTAAAATGGAAGTGTCCTAAAGAACATTGGCCCTCATTACGACCCTGGCGTTGGAACATTCCGAGGTTGGCGGGGCGGTAATTCCCCATGCCGCCATTGCTCTTCCCCATTCCCATTTTTACCCCATAGGGCTCAATGGGAATGGGGAAGGCGCTAAGTACAGTGCCGCAAATTGCGGCACCGTACTTGGCACCAAGGTCCCTTTGCGGGTTGGTTTTTAACGCCTGCGCAGGCGTTAAAATCGCCAACCCGCAAAGGGACCTCGTAATCAGGCGTTAAGGGGTTAACGGCGCCGCCACCTTTTACGGCGCTGTTAACCCCTTAATGCCAGGGTTGTAATGAGGGCCATTATATCTGTCCATAGTGTTCGGTAGCAAGTTTAAACTGTTCTAGAACATACGCAATGTCCAGAAATGTTCGTTTGATGTGTGACACACTTTTAATTAATTCAGGACCCGAACACTGTCCGTAGAACATCAACGCGCATGCGCAAACCAATGTCCGTGCATTTGGTGACCTTCGGACAGGAGCATCCTTCGCGGACCTGTTGGGATCATGTGACCGCACCCATGCTGAACGCGTGTTCTGAATGCGGACACTGTTCGTGTCCCCGAACAATTTAAAAGTATATTTTCAAGTAATCCGCAATATTTTTCCATAAAAACTCATCATGGCACAAGTCCCAAATAGTAATCCTGAGTTTCTACATATCTTTTGAAACTTTTTGAACCCTTTCTTGTGTTCGATCTGTCCGCGGACAGCGCGCATGTCCACGAACCACGTACAAGCACCCCTTTAAAAGACAACGCCCTAAAGTTTATTCTCATTGTGTTTCTGGCTATTCTTCAGAGCACAGCTATTTCTCCAGCAACTTGCTGATTCCACCATCGAGATGGCATCCCTGGCTGCAGAGCTGCCACCTGCTGCTGCACCTGTTTCAGCACCACCCCAACCCCCTCCACCACCACCACCTTCCCAAGGGCCTGAAGAGGAGTGAGGATGCAGAGGAGGAAGAAGAGGATGACGAGAATGAGGTAGAGGAAATCAATACTACCCGCACTAGATGTGAGTCTTGGGTGTGGCGGTTATTTTCCATTTATGGGAATGGTCCTAAGGCTAGTGCAAACCATGTTATCTGCAAGGAGTGCAAAATGATACTCAGTCCCGGGAAGCACGGTTCGTACAGCTTTGGGACCACGACCATGAAGCAACACCTGAGGTCATTTCACTCTGGGGCTATTCGCAAGGTTGTACCTTGCGAAGAACATAGTAGGTTGATTTCCTCTGCTTCATCCTCCGTTTCTGATCCTGTCACCACAAGGACCACCTCTGTGGGACAACGTCTTCCTCAAGCTGCCTCACAGGCCATACAGAATTCTGATGACCCTTACCTTTCGAGGGTCACAGTTGTATGTATGTTCTGTGACACAGTACTCTGCAGGGGGGAGTGACTTTGGAGTGTTTTTGAGACTATTGTCTCAGAGCACGAGAAGACCGGCTCACTACCCAAATAAAACCCACTCTACATCTTCCTCTCTCAGCTCGCCCTTTCTTATCCCTGTGGTTGGTGCCCCCCCCCTTTACCCTCCTTTCCCCTCCTCTCCTGGTGTGTCGTGTCTAAAAAACAAAAAAAAATACAAAATTACAAAAATCAAAAAAATAAGGCTCTTTTCAGAGCCGCCTTTCACAGTTAAAAAATAGAAGTGAAGATAAATAAAGCAGGGCCCTTTGTATTTCTTAAAAGTCCGCGGACAGTTCGCGAACATTAAAAACATTGGGGTGCTACCCTATTGTTACCATTGCATTTTTCTCTGGGAGGAATTGGTGGCTCTGAAAATAGCCTTTGGGAGGTGTTTGTATGTCAAACATTATAAATACTTAACATCTACTTCAAAATGGATGCTGTATTTCTAAAAAAGGTCGCAATGCAGTTTGTACATTTCTCAGAAAAATCTGATTGCCAGCATAAGTAAGATGGACTCCATCTCTGCGAAAGATGTATGTACTACGAAACATAATATTTTCATTGTGAAAAGAGGACATGCCAAAATCTCTTAGAAATGCACAAAGAGCCTTATTAACATTGCGCCTTGCTTTTTCCATTTGTGGACCAAATGAAGAAGAATGAAGCCACATTTGTCTCTGCGCAATCCGTGAAAATATTACTTGAGAATTAGGAAACATGTCCATGACTTTCCCAAGTCCTTCTTTCACAGCAAATTGCACAGAAATTCCAGAAACATGTCCTAAACTGTTCCTTCCACAATGAATTACAATTATGTCTGGATGTTGCTTTGTTTCCAAAGTAGTACAGAGAGGTAGCAAGTCCAACCATTTCATTCCACGTACTCCATGCCAGTGTACTTCCACATGTGGAAATCCAAGATATACAGCTACTCCACAGCTTTCTGCATGCACCTTCAACCAATGTATCCACGAATCTCCCAAAATCCAAACATTCTGTTTTCTGAAACACACAGCCATAGCTATTTGTTGTTCTCACAGCAAAAAGAGTATCTGAGAAACTCTCTCCTGGCACAACACACCCACTAAACTTTCCTGGCCAATCCCTTTCACTGCTCATTCTCATTTGCATGACTTCTGAACCCAAAAATCCCTGGATTTAACTCCCGATGTCTGTGAACTACCGCCATGTCCGCGGACATATCGTAACATGAACAGCCCTTCTCCCATTTCCACTTCACTCTCTCTGCCATTCCCTCATTGGATGCAGCTAAGAAATCACATGACCATGCACCAATCACATTCAAGACCTCTACATCTAACTGCATCATCATAGATCAGCACTGCAAATGTACTGTGAATCTCTCTGAGTACAAGTGTCATATCATTGGCAAGCACCATCTACAAGAAATACTGTACAAGTCTCCAAGATTTCTTCTTGCAGCTCCATGCATATCCATATGCATGAACACAAGCTACAGGTATGCATATTTTCTGTACAGTACATGAACACATTTTCAAACTGACTTTTAGCTTGTGTAATCTGTAAAATGAATCTACTGTCTTTTTTCCAATTTCCTAAAATCAACTATGGGGCATGCCCATGGTGGATGGGCTGCCTGCGGGACATGACCAGGGTAGTCCCCTGTGGTGTGGTTTGCCTGCAGGGGCCGTGGAGGGTGAAGAGGGAACACCTGGGAGGACCCACAATGCCAATTCATGTGTAGGACTCCCCTGCACCCCCAAAATACACGTACCCCACTCGCACAGGGCCTATCGCGTGTGAAACCTGCCCGCACCCCAGTAATACACGTACCCTGCTGAAATCGCGTGTGGAACTTCCCGCGCACCCCAGTAATACACGTACCATGCTGAAATCGCTTGTGGAACTTACCGCGCACCCCTGTAATACACCTACCCTGCAGAAATAGCGTGTAAAACTTCCCTGCACCCCAGAAATACACATACCCTGCTGAAATCACTTGTGGAACTTCCCGTGCACCCCTGTAATACACGTACCCTGCTGAAATTGCGTGTAAAACTTCCCCGCACCCCTGAAATGCATGTACCCTGCTGAAAATCGCGTGTGGAACTTCCCGCGCACCCCTCTAATACACGTACCCTGCTGAAATCGCGTGTAAAACTTCCCCGCACCCCAGAAATACACATACCCTGCTGAAATTGTATGTGATGTGGAACTTCCCACGCACTCCTGTAATACACGTACCCTACTGAAATCGCGTGTTAAACTTCTCTGCACCCCAGAAATACACGTACCCAGCTGAAATCGCGTGTGGTACTTCCCCCGCAACCCAGTAATACACGTACCCTGCTGAAATCGCGTGTGTAACTTCCCGCGCACCCCAGTAATACACGTACCCTGCTGAAATCGCTTGTGGAACTTGCCGCGCACCCCTGTAATACACGTATCCTGCAGAAATAGCGTGTAAAACTTCCCCGCACCACAGAAATACACGTACCCTGCTGAAATCACTTGTGGAACTTCCTGTGCACCCCTGTAATACACGTACCCTGCTGAAATCGCATGTAAAACTTCCCTGCACCCCTGAAATACACGTACCCTGCTGAAATCGCGTGTAAAACTTCCCCGCACCCCAGAAATACACGTACCCTGCTGAAATCGCGTGTGGAACTTCCTGCGCACCCCAGTAATACACGTACCCTGCTGAAATTGCGTGTAAAACTTCCCCGCACCCCAGAAATACACGTACCCTGCTGAAATCGCGTGTGGAACTTCCCACGCACCCCTGTAATACATGTACCCTACTGAAATCGCGTGTTAAACTTCCCCACACCCCAGAAATACACGTACCCTGCTGAAATCGCGTGTGGAACTTCCCGCGCACCCCTGTAATACATGTACCCTGCTGTAATTGCGTGTTAAACTTCCCCACACCCCAGAAATACACGTACCCTGCTGAAATCACATGTGGAACTTCCCACGCACCCCTGTAATACATGTACCCTACTGAAATCGCGTGTTAAACTTCCCCACACCCCAGAAATACACGTACCCTGCTGAAATCGCGTGTGGAACTTCCCGCGCACCCCTGTAATACACGTACCCTGCTGAAATCGCATGTAAAACTTCCCCGCACCCCAGAAATACACATACCCTGCTGAAATCGCGTGTGGAACTTCCTGCGCACCCCAGTAATACACGTACCCTGCTGAAATTGCGTGTAAAACTTCCCCGCACCCCAGAAATACACATACCCTGCTGAAATCGCATGTGGAACTTCCCACGCACCCCTGTAATACATGTACCCTACTGAAATCGCGTGTTAAACTTCCCCACACCCCAGAAATACACGTACCCTGCTGAAATCGCGTGTGGAACTTCCCGCGCACCCCTGTAATACATGTACCCTGCTGTAATTGCGTGTTAAACTTCCCCACACCCCAGAAATACACGTACCCTGCTGAAATCACATGTGGAACTTCCCGCGCACCCCAGTAATACACGTACCCGGCTGGAATCGCGTGTAAAACTTGCCCGCACCCCAGAAATACACGTACCCTGCTGAAATCACGTGTGGGACTTCCCGCGCACCCCTGTAATACACGTACCCTGCTGAAATCGCGTGTAAAATTTCCCCGCACCCCAGAAATACACGTACCCTGTTAAAATCGTGTGTGGAACTTCCTGCGCGCCCCTGTAATACATGTACCCTGCTGAAATCGCGTGTTAAACTTCCCCGCACCCCAGAAATACACTAACCCTGCTGAAATCGCGTGTGGAACTTCCCGCGCACCCCTGTAATACACGTACCCTGCTGAAATCGCGTGTTAAACTTCCCCGCACCCGGAAATACACGTACCCTGCTCAAATTGCGTGTGGAACTTCCCGCGCACCCCTGTAAAACACGTACCCTGCTGTAATCGCCTGTTAAACTTCCCCGCACCCCAGAAATACACGTACCCTGTTGAAATCGCATGTGGAACTTCCAGCGCACCCCAGTAATACACGTTCCCAGCTCGGCGTTTGCTGTTTGCCAGCCCTGTATACTGGTCCAGGGTTAGCACAGCCCTTTGCGTTGAATTGGGAATTATGATGGCTTTTCCTTGCGCGAGGGCGTTCTTGGGGGCATAACTGGCGCTGCTGCAGGGTCGCTGCACCACTCTGCGCCACGGCTGGTTTTGGAGGCTAAAATCCATGAATACGCTGTGCGCGGATATCGATTTTAGCGCACGGGGCTGGCGCAGACATTCGCACGCGCACACTGTGCGCCAGCCGCGTGCGCCACTTTTGTGCGAAATTATATGAATTACCCTGTGTGTAGATTACAAACCAGAGTACTGTGAAATTTGCTCAGTGCAGGGGGACATTAGTGGGACATGAGTGGGGGCCTACTGGCAGGTGCCCTGCACTGCTGGGGGGTGGGGGTGCAAGGGGACATGAGTGGGGGCCTGCTGGCAGGTGCCCTGCACTGCTGTGGGTTGGGTGTATAAGGGGGTAATACGTTGGTGATCACTAGTGCAAGGTGGCATGTGGCTTGGCTACGCATGGAGTTCTCCGCCCTGACCGTCGTGACCATCGTGAGCTGTGCCTCTTCCGCCCACTGCCGCTCCGCATCTATCGCATGGCCCAACCGCTGCCACCCCCTGCGAACATTTCAGGACAACGCAAAAGTTCTTAGAACACTTTCAACATGCCATCGAACAATACGGACAGCGTCTTCAGGACACCCCCTACGAACATTTCAGGACACTGCGAGAGTTCTTAGAACACTTTCAACTCGACAACGAACAATACGGACAGCATCCTCAGGACACCCCCTACAAACATTTCAGGACAACGCGTGTGTTCTTAGAACACACCCCATTTTGTTTATGTGCGAACATTTCAGGACAACGTGAGAGTTCTTAGAACACTTTCAACTTGACAACGAACAATACGGACAGCGTCCTCAGAACACCCCCATTTTGTTTATTTGCGAACATTTCAGGACACCCCGAGTGTTCTTAGAACACTTTCAACTTGCCATCGAACAATATGGACAGTGTCTTCAGGACAGCCCCTGCGAACATTTCAGGACACCACGAGAGTTCTTAGAACACTTTCAACTCGACAACGAGCAATACGGACAGCGTCCTCAGGACACCCCCTACGAACATTTCAGGACAACGCGTGTTTTCTTGAACAAACCCCCATTTTGTTTATTTGCAAACATTTCAGGACACCGAGACAGTTCTTAGAACACTTTCAACTTGCCATCGAACAATACAGACAGCGTCTTCAGGACAACCCCAACGAACATTTCAGGACACAGCGAGAGTTCTGAGAACATTTCAGGACAACGCGTGAGTTCTTAGAACACACCCCCATTTTGTTTATTTACGAACATTTCAGGACACCGAGACAGTTCTTAGAACACTTTCAACTTGACAACGAACAATATGGACAGTGTCCTCAGAACACCCCCATTTTGTTTATTTGCGAACATTTCAGGACACCCCGAGTGTTCTTAGAACACTTTCAACTTGCCATCGAACAATACGGACAGCGTCTTCAGGACACCCCCTGCAAACATTTCAGGACACCGAGACAGTTCTTAGAACACTTTCAACTTGCCATCGAACAATACGGACAGCGTCATCAGAACACCCCCATTTTGTTTATTTGCGAACATTTCAGGACACCCCGAGTGTTCTTAGAACACATTCAACTTGCCACAGAACAATACGGACAGCGTCCCCAGAACACCCCCATGTTGTTTATTTGCAAACATTGCAGGACACCGCGAGTGTTCTTAGAACAGTTTCAGATTGCTTTCGAACAAATGGGACACATATTGAGTCCTCAGAACAACCCCCAATCAGTTTATTTAGAACATTTCAGAACACCCGTGATGTCCGCAGACAAATCAAACACAAAAAGAACATCTACCACATAAAAAAGCACAACATTTAACCTATCTCATACCCTTCCATCCTCCCCAAACACTCCTACACACCAACACACTCTACTAAATACACATTTTGAACAAACTTTCACTGCGCTGTCCGCGGATGTCTGCGAATCCAAGATGGCAGGCATTACCGAAAATCTGATGCGCTTCATGCTTAACACCATCCAATCCCAATCAGCGAACACACGCAGGCCGATTGGCCAATCAGGACACTGTCCGCGGAGCGAACAGGGAAGTGTGTCCGTGGACAGAACACAGATATCACAATTTTTTTTTAACCTACTTTTTGGTCATTTAAAAAAAAAACTACTGGACGGATTTTCACCAAATTTGCAAACGCACGCTTTCAGGACCAAGCCGCTACTCCTGGTCCAAATTTGGTGAAAATCCGTCCAGCGGTTTGGGCTGTAGGTGCAAGCACATTTTTATTCCCACTCAGTCTATGGGGAAAAAAAAAGTTTTGGGACTCCTCCTATAACTTTGCCCCCCCTGGATGAATCCTCACCAAACTTTGCAAAATTCAGGGTGGGCCATATACTTTTTATGCAAAGTTTGGTGAGGATTCATCCAGGGGGAGCGAAGTTATAAGCCGCCCATAAAGTGCTCTTCCTAGGGAAACAGCAACTTAACCATAACTACATGGCCACTACCGTGGCCATGTAATGTGTGAAGAAATTATACTTACTGTTTAATTTGTTGAGATTCCATATGTTTCTTACATGACTTTAGTACTTGGAGGAAATATTATTTTTCAATTTCTGTGATAAAAGAAAAGAGCATGTTAGTGTTTGTATTTTATAAAGACTTATTACATTGTATAATAGACATTTTAGCTTTTTTTACCCTCATATTTAGTTTACAAACCAGTGTACTGTGCATGTTACTCAGTTTCTGTGTTTGTTTTTCAAATCATTGGGTCTGGGGGAAAAAAAATTCCTTGTAGGATTAAAAAAAAACCTTTTTTTGCTATGCTACAAACGATTTATTTGTTTCCTTTGAGTGTTCACTTGTTGTTTCTGATTAATGTTCTATATATTCACTTCTTGCAGATTTTTTAAACAGTTAGATACCTGCTGGCTGTATTTTCTGTAACAAATAAGTGGTATTCATTTATCTGTGTGGTTGTTATACAATCTTGGGCAATTAGATACCTTTTGGTGTATTCTAACTGTTTATAGTCTTTTAATTGAATTTTTGTTAATGTTGACTTACACATTAGTTATTATATTTTTTTTTTTTTTTTTTTATTATTACTTGTACATAATCAACTAGAAAAGCATGATTTTTACAAGGGGTATCAGTTCATAATTTCAATAAAATTCGAAGACCCACACAGGTGCAAAAGGCGGCGATCAGACGAGGCGTTGGAAAGTTGCGGTCAAGTCAAGGTGGAAATTTTACAGAATAAAGGGGGATATTCAGCCGACGCCTGATTCGCCAGTTGAGACTTCATGTCGTGCATCTGTGTGGTCATGTTGGTATCCACCATGCACCTCCAGTAAGGAATACGAGCTTTGGTTCGCAATTTTGAGAAAAGCCTCCTGAATTATTTTTGCCGTGGCCGTTGCCCAGCGGGGTTTTTCACCCGAAATCAAACGGCACCACCATGTGTTTTCTTCAATCAGGGTTGAGTCGTGCCATAGTGGAGGAAGATAGGCCAGGCGTTCTCGGTTCAGCGAGGGGCAGTTCAACAAAAGATGGCGTATTGACTCCGTGGAGTCAGGATCGTTACATAGCCTGCAGGTAGTTGTGGCAGTTAAAGATCTAATCCCCAGGATTTCTCTTGTGTGGAGCAGGTTGAGACGTGCTCGCAAAAATATTCCTCGAAGTTTTTTGTCTGGGAATTTAACACAGTAACTTAGGGGCGACTTCAACTTGTTAAATGTTGGCGGGAGATGTCTTAAGCATTTCGCTGCTGCCGCTTTTTCTATGGTGGAGATCCAGTCTTGAGTCTTTAATTTGTCGCTTACCCTTTGGGGGTTCGAAATTAGGTCAAGTTTGGAACATGACACTTCCTCCAGTGTGTGTTCTTGCCGACGCACCCAAAGCAGAACGGCTTTGGAGGACGTGGAGGACAGCTCTTGACTGATGAATTTGCAGATTTGAAGGCCATCTTTTATTAAGGTCTTTCTAAACAGGGCAAGCGAGGCCACTTTGACAGTCGCGCTTAACGAGAGCAGCCCCAGCTCTCTTCTGACTGCTTCGATGGGAATTGCATTTGGTAAACCCAAAAGTGATTTCCAGATGTGGCCCTCTAGCCTTCGCCATAGTTGGTGTGGAATCGTGAACATTGCGTCCATGCCGTATGTTAACGCTGGCACTATTTTCCCTTTATAGAAGGCAATGGCCGGGGAGAGTGAGTATTTGCCAAATTTCCTGTCGATCGCTTTGAGTTGAGAAGTCAAAAGCTTTGTTTTTGTCCAGAGATGAGCTTGCATTTTCTGTTCCTTGCTTGAACCATCGATTACCACCCCCAGGTATTTGAAGTGGGAAACCACCTCAATTCTGATGTTGTTTACTGTCCACGATGTAGGTTTTTTGTGAGGACGAATGTCTTTTGAAAAAATCATGATTTTGGTTTTGGCCTGGTTTATTAGTAGATTGTTGGCTGACATATAGGCTGCAAGGTTATCGAGCTGCCGTTGCAAGCCGATTGGCGTCTGATCGAACAAAATCATGTCATCCGCATAGAGGAGTCGAGACAGAACCGTGTTTCCAAGCTTTGGCGGAAAGGAGCGGACAAGCCGCTCAGAGTCTTTATAGTCGCCAAGAAATGCGACAAAAAGGGCTGGAGCCAGTGGGCAGCCTTGCTTGACCCCTCTGTTTGCACTAATTTCCCTAGAGAGAGTGCCTTGTCTGTTCAGCCTGACCTTGAGAGTGGTGTTGGTATGCAAGGCCATTAGTGGATTTAGGACCGATTCTGGGCAATTCGAGTTTTTAACTTGCCCCATAATTTCCTTCTGTCGACTTTGTCAAAAGCCTGTGAAAGGTCGATAAAGGCAGCATAGACAGGCTGAGAAGTTTCTTTAGTTTTCGCTTTCAGCAGGGATAGTATGAATATATTCAGTGTAGTGCTCCCATGCTTTTTAAAGCCCATTTGAAGAGGGTCATTGCAGGGGGCTGTTTTGACCCATTGTTGAAAGTGGCCTAGGAGGAGAGACGCAAAGATCTTGCCCATGATGTCCAGCAAGGCTATCGGGCGATAGTTGCCCGGGACGTCTCTGGGTCCCTGTTTGTAAATGGGAATAATGATGGATGTGCACCACGAGAGTGGGATCTTTCTCGTTTGTCTGCAGTGGCTGAACAAATTAGAAATGAAGGTGGACCATTCATGGTGATGTTTTTTTAAGTCTATGTTAGACAGCCCATCCGGACCTGGCGCTCTGGACGATTTAAGCCTTTTGATTGCGAGAGATATGTCTGATACGGCTGAAAGGTCCACCCATGGGGAGTCTGGCATGGTGATACACTGAGATTTTTCTGCCGATGGACTCGCAAAAAGGTCGGTAAAGAAAGTAACCCAGGCTTGCTCTGGAACAGCGTTACTCATGTTTGAGGAGGTTGTCGCTTGCGTGTGGTTTTTTAGAGACCAGAAGTCTGCTGTCTTTTTAGTTGTGAGGACTCGGAGCATAAGTTCAGCATCCCGCTGGTAGATGCCTGCCCGTCTGGCTCTTAACCATGCCTTATACATTCGAAATTCGTTGGCCCACTTGTTCCATGCTTCGACGGTTTTGACAGCTTTGACTTGTCTTTTTAGCTTTCTCAATGCTGTTTTTTTGAGTGCTATTTGTTTGTCGAAATGGTGAGTGTGGATCTTTTGGGCTTTTGGACCCAACGTCGAAGAATACTTGTAGGATAGGAGGAGTGGGAGGTAGTTTGGTCTACCAAGAGATTCCAAGGGTGACTCCGCGTTTTGGTTTGTCACGTACTGAGAGGTGATTATATTTTGGTTTTAAGAAGACTGAATAAGCATTTGTAAGATTTGCTGGTAATCTCTGCTTTAGAGTAATGCTACTATCATTACATTCGACCCAACCACATTTAATTTTAATGTATGCAATGTAGTGACCTGCATTGGTTCGGGCTCCTGCGTGGTAGATTATACCTATTGTTGTGAAGGTTTTCTTACCAAGTGACCTCGGTGAATCCAGTCAGATTGCAGTGGTTTTTGGTACCATCTGCATTGTAACGTAGAAGGTGGAGCGATTATCTGAATTGCAGGTAGTACATAATCTGCCATGGTTTGCATTTTGTAGAAGTTGCTGAGATGGAATGGATTCACAATTAGGTATCGATACATACACAAATCGCTCATTGTTACAGAGAGTGAATGTATGTTTCCACATGTATGAAATCTGGAAGATGTCATGTATAGGTATGTTTTTGTTTTCGAGTACTTGTAGTAAGTATATTAGAAATTCTTGTGGATCTTCTTGTGAGTTTATAGTGAACCTCACAATTCCAGCACAGCAGTCCAATTCTTGTCTTATTCCATGAACATTATACGTGTTGTCAGGATTGTTTGTTGCATTTCTATGAAGGACTAACTTCTGCAAATACAATTGGTCTGTACTGTGTAAGTAAATGTTGTTAACAATTGGTGGCAATTGAAATAGAATATTCATTGCTACATTTGCATAGCAACTTACACCAGTGTCATTTGAAAACTTTTTTGAAGAAGTACCTGATTTTCTTTCACTGATAGGTTCTTCTTTGCTTGTGGTAATTGATGAAGTATTAGCTTCTTTTGCTTTCTTTGAAGGATTTGCAGTCAGATTCTGTTGCATTTCTGTTTGAATTAGTTTTCTTTTACAACGTTTTCCTTTTTCTCGAACAGAATATGATTTCAGATTTGGGGTGTACAGTGAACGCACTCTATTGTATTCTAAAATGTAAGGAATATCAGCGTTCACTTTACGTGCATCAAAGTTGATTAGAAAAAGACCGTCCAGTGTACGTAAGCGTGATATTGCTAGGTATCTTATGCCTTCTTTAAAGACTGTGTTTCCAATATCTATCAATGCTTTGTCTAGGGTAAGACATTGGGATTTATGAATGGTGACTGCATATGCAAGAGTTAGAGAAAATTGTTCTCTACGTACAACCATGTGTTTGAAGAGAAGGAATCGAGATGTTGAGCGCCCTATCCTTTTTACTTCTGAAAGTTTGTCAAAGAGAATATTGACAAACTGAATGTTGTTGTCACGTGGGTATATTTGAAAGCCAACAACTGTACCCAGTGCCCCATTAACTAGTCCTTGCTCCAGGTCAAGGTTACGTTTAAGCATTACTCTACAATTTAAGGTCAATTTTAATATTTTTTCCAACCCAGCTGTGTTGGAGATTTAATTTCCTAAGGTATTTAGTCTTGTTGTGGCTTGCTGACACATGGGTAGTGTCATACCATGTACGTCCAGTTTGTCTGTGGATCAAATTTCAATTATTGGTTGCATTTCATTTTTTAACAATGTTTCATTAAATTTGGTACAGCTTGCAAGAGTTGGCATTAAGGCCATACAATTGACATTTATATGCGCTAATTGTTCCATAACATCAGTAGCATATGTGTTATCACCATGAAGTGCATGGATTTGCCGGTTTTTCAATATTGCTTGTGCTTCTTGAGATAGTTCTCTAATTCTAATACTTTTTAAAATGTTGGCGTAAGTGAGGTCTGCAGATTGACGTATGTTTTCTGTTAATTCTCTGTATTGGAAATGTTGCCAGAGGTTGATATTTCCTTTGCTGCCAACAGTTTTACAGCACAGTTTGTGTCCTAAGGTTTTGAAAATAGGTTTACCTTTCACTGGTGTCAATTGTAGAAGATCTCCGAAAACGATAATGCATTTTCCTGCAAAGAGTTCTTCGTAGTTTGTTTTAAGTACTTCTTGCAATCTGAGGTGAATCAAAGCCAACATTAGGTTGGAGACCATGCTCACTTCATCTATTAGTAGCATTTTCATTTGTTTTAATACTCTGCGTAGTTCCATTGCAGCTTCTGTATAAAGTTTATAATAGTCTAATTTGTTTATGTGTTCTACTCGAAGGAGTAGTAATCGGTGTAAAGTGACACCGCCTATGTTGTAGACAGCTAAACCTGTGGGGGCAGTTACAATAGCTGACACTTTGTTGTTTGTCAATTGTTGAAGTAACTTGCTGATGATTTTGATTAAGAATGTTTTGCCTGAACCAGCTTCACCACTGACGTACAGCAGTATAGGTTTGTAATTTTGGCAGGTACATTCTTTATTTTTGTGCTGTACACCATGTGCAATTTCTTTTGTTACTTCTTCAAAAATGATGCGCTGGTCTTTGTTAAGTTTTGATTGTAGTTCAGTTAAGTCTTCTGTATCTTCTTCATAGTGATACATGGTGTTTTCCACTTCTGTCATAGCTAATTCTGCCTCATTTGCTATTATTGGCTGTCCTAGTGGTTCTTCACTTCCTGTTACAGAAGGTTGACTACTGTCGGAAGTGTCCTTATCTAGTTGGGCCTGGAGTTCTTCTTCGTGTTGCTGTTCACTGTGCAACATTGTTTTGTACTGCATAAAGTTCACTTCAGTGATAGCGATTTCATTTTCTTGGAAAGCGTCTTCATAGCAGTCCTACTTATCTAATATATCTTCCTCTTTTCTTCATGGTTTAAAAAGTTGCAGCAGGGACATGTAATACAGTTCTTTCTGTTGAGGAGTTTTTAATGACAATTTGACATGATTAATTAAGCTTCGTTTGATAAGTCTCACTAAGCTGCCTTCACAATCTGTCACTCTATATCTATCTTTGCTTTCATCGGGTTTTATATTATTTTTGTATGCAACGTTTTGGGCTATGGTATAGACACATGGTTTGCAAAGTGGTACTCCTGTTCGGGTAGTATGTGTCTAGTAAATTGTTCTTTAAAATGTTTTGGCTGTTGGGATTATTTTTGGCTATTGTTTCTATGTCCTCATATGATTTGAGAACTCTTTTTCTAGATTTAGCACGACCAAGATAGACATACTATATTTTCAGATTTTCCATACAAAGCAGTACCAGTTAAACGATCTGCAGCTTCATAGGCACCACATTCTCTATGAGAGAGCATTTTTATGCCTAGGCTGTACCATTTTTAAGATAGTGCTTTGTCTGATTATAGGCCATTCCAGAGGTCTTGCAGCACTGTTTTTCTGCGTTCGTGAAGTAGGCTGTAACATATCGTGTAACTGCAGTGGAATTGTCTGCAATGTACTGCACATCTATGTTTGCATTCCATAAGAGGGCAATGATTGCATTGTAATCATTGATATATTTTGATTCTTCTGTTCTTTTTATGTAATAAGTGTTCTTAAGTGATTTACCTTTAACACTATGTCGAAGTGAAGACATGAAGTTGTTCACTTCACCTGTTTCTGTAACTGGTCTAGGGAAACCAAAGCGGCATTTGGTGTAGTATTTTCCTTTGCTTTTGTATTTGCAAAGACAATATTTGCCACATTTGTGTCTTTGAAATTGTACAATTTGTCCATGAAGGTCCCTATGTGTCCTTTGTGAAGGAATTTCACAAGTGACATATTTTTGGATGAACTGCAAAACAGTGGCATTACTGTCCTGACCAAATTTAGGTGCACCTTTAATCCATAAAAGCATGTGGATATATGGTGCTCCTATGGCTTGGTATTCTTTTCTCCAAAAGAAGTGTTGCACTTCTCCAAGGGGAGGAACAGTTTTATTACAAATAAAGTGTAACATAGTAATGAAACGATGGTGGAAATATCTTGAAATATTAACATGATCTAGAGAGCAAAGTTCTCCGGATGTTAGTATATCTATGTTTGTTTTGTTGTTGTTTGATGTTCATAGGAAATCATGTAAATCTTCCCATGCATATTCTGCGCAACTTAATGTAACAAACCAAGTGGGTGGTCGAAGGTTTCTGATCATACAACATACATCTCCGTGACGTCGGAACCAGTATTCATTCGTACCACGCATGTTTGCAAAAAGATTTGTTATGCTTGATTGTAAAACCTCATCTTTTGTTGCACTTTTTGTATTAATTGCATAGCTGACATATTTTGAAAGTGGGTCCCAGATTTCAATATGTGTGCAACTCCGTAACATAGGGTTGCTAATTCACTTTCAAAGAGTAGGTGGAATATGTATTCCACATTTTGTCTAAATCTGGGATCTTCAGAATACATTCGTAATGAGAGGTATTCTGATGCTGTTATCTGAGTGGGTCTATCATCGTATCTGACTCCTTTGCCAGTAGGAAATAGTAGTGGAAAAGCATGTGCATCTATACTTTTTTCCCATATGCTCATTGGTGACCCTTTGGTTTGTCGCATTTGGTAAGTTTCTAGTGCATAATCTATGCTCTCATTAGAGTGCAATGGATGAATTTTATAATGGTCCAAACGAGTGAATACTGCAGTAGGATCCAGAAGTTCAAATTTACCAGTTTCTGATGTTTTGAATTATTTCAGTTATTTCCCATAAACTTTCTTCAATATTTATGTCTTTGTAGTATTCATTATTGTGTTTCAGATATTGCAAGGCTTGTCTAAATTTATGTAAGTCCACAAGTTGTTGCCAAATTATTTTGTCTTTTGTTGGTACACCATTTACTAAGACAATTAAATAATGCTCTATTGGACGTTGTGTTCCTAGAGTGCGCACATTTTCTGTCAGATCTAATGGCAAATAAACTACTTTGCCCAAATGCCTTTAACCAATTCAGAGGGAGGTCATTTTGCTGTTTTTGGTTGAAGGCGTATTATTGCTTGAAATGGGTGTGCAGTTTGAATTATGATGCTCTCATACACATTGAGTTTTTGCAGGGGTTTTGGTAGTGGGAATAATTCCAAATTATTTATGATAGCACGTGAAGGAGTTTGGTTGTTGTCAAGTTTTGTAGTGCATTAACTGCAACATATTAGGGGTTTACTTATTTGGTATTTGTTTTCTGCTAAAAGGTACACAGCTTATTCAAACCATTTGGAATCTTCATTATCTTCTATTTTGTATATTACGTCTATAGTTTTTGTGTTACTTTTGTAAAAAGGTTCTGCTGCAACACACACACACACATGGTTTGAATTGTTGGTAGTCTGTTCTAAAATTATTGCATTTTGTACGTGGCTTTCACTTCCAAAATATTTTCTCTGGATACGGTCGATTTCTTCTTGTAGGTATTTGGGTGTACCATGCAGAAGAGTGTTATTTAAATTGGCATGTCTAAAGCGGGACTTCTAGCATAGTAGTGTTTATACACTAGATTTCTTACATTTGAATGATGTTTTGATATCATTTTGATATCATGGAAGGTGCTTTTACAAATAGGTCTTGAAATGAAGGCTAATGAGTGCCATTGTATTCCTGTGTATTTGCACACTGGACAGGTATCCATATTTTGCAGCACTTTCATTTTGATTTTGTCTTTACCTTTCACGTACTGATTGAGGAACTGGCATAAAGATTTGAAAGATTTGTTAGGAATGTTACACATTGACGTGCACAGCCATTTGTATACTGGACGGTCTGGTTCAGTTGAATGGAGAGGTAATTCTGCGTTTTCTGGAGGTACTTTTGTAAGCAGTGTTTCTTGTTCCATGATGGTATTATTGATTTTTTCATATCCTCGTCCACTGCTATGGATGGCATTTGTGTTTGTTTGATTTTGTTTGTATGCTTCTTCATTAAAATATGGTTCTGTGGTCGTTGCGTGACTCCATTCACCTCCACAAATATTTAAGAAATTAATTTTGTTGACATTCCGTTTATTGAGAAGTTTCTTTTGTAGTTTAGTACTTAGCTTTGTTAGTGCTTTCATTCTGTTTAAAACTAAAATAAATAACTTCCTTTTGAGAAGGATTGCACTGTCTACGAGAGCTTGTAGGATTAATTTTCTACGGTACGTTTTAAGGGTTGTGGATGATTTCACTCCTCTTCTTATTAGATTCTGAAGGACTCTGTGGCGGAACATTTTTGCTAAAATACTTTTTTTTACTATGGTTTCTTGCTAGTATATCAGGATTTATAGGAGCACTGTTAGCAGTAGTGGTAGCCAAATTCTTGTCAAACATTTTCTGTTTCGTGCCACATTTTGATAGAGGAGGCAAAGTTTCTGTAGTTGATGCTTCATTTGTTTTGCTAAATGACGGCATTAGCTGTTTTGTTTCAACGTTTTGTACAAACTCTGGTCGACATGGATGCTTACTTTGGACAATTTTATTTTCATTTGCTCTATTTCTGTGTTCCTTTCTACGGACTTGCTTTTTGTTAGGCATTCTTTGGGGTCTGTTGAAAAAAAAGAAGGTATGGGTTGGTCTGTTTTACAATGTATGTGTGCTGTCTGCATGTGTGTGTGAGTTTGATGGGGAAGATCTATGTGGTGGTGTGTGAATGTGCATTGGGCAGTTACAATGAGCTGGGAAGGCTAGTCCTCTGTTTGTATGTTACTACACTGCGGTTCAGATGAGAGTACAAAGTGAGCTAGTGGTGAGGAGAAGAATTAATAGTAAACGTAATGGTATAAAATCAAAGCAGTTCTTTGTTTTGTAGTACTAACATTCTAAGGGTTGAGTATGTTATTTGTGTTCCAAAAAACAGGGATTTGTGTGCCATTCTGCCTGCTAATCTCTGTTTAATAAATGAGGATTTGTGGGCAGAATGGTTCAAAAATCGATGTTTTTTTTGGTGCGCAAATTACATAAATAACTCACACAGTCTCTTTGAGGAACAGTAAGAATATAAAGGTAGTTTTGTACTTACATTATTTTGTGCAATAAGTAGGTTTCTTTGGATATGTTGTTTGTAGTGTAGATGCTGTTGATTTTCAGGAGAGTGGTCTTCACTGCAATTTTAAAATGAAGAAGTTAGTAATTGTGTGTGTTTATAGAACTGATGTTAATGTAAATGTTCATTTTTCAGCTTTGATGGAAGTATTCTCGTTTCATATCTCAACACAGTGTATGCGTGCATTTCATTTGACTATGTGCAGCCTTTATATGTTATTTGTAATATGTTAGTAGAACCTGCTTGACAAATTAGTACAATTTTAAGTTCATGAATTTCCCTTGTTTTTTTGCAGCTGTGTTGTAGATAGCAGAGAGGTTTGGAAGTGATGGGTTATTATAGTAGATGGGAAACATTTGAATACTTTCATATTATAAGTAGGAATGCGAAAAATCGGGAGCACCTGATAGGGAGATGTCACCACAGCAATGAGGAACGTTTATTTTTCTCGTACGATCGCATTGTAAGTAGCATTAATTTAGGGGGAAGACAGTAAAAATGGTAACATTTTATAATGAAAAATCGAGTTTTGCGTGTAAATCGGGAGGGTTGGCACGTATGTATAGGTTATGAGGGAGACAGTAAGAAGTAGTGCGAATTTTCAATGAAAAATCAGAAGTCTCACGCTTAAAGCACGAGTGCTGGTATGTATGTATTGGCTATGCAGATTTAGTGGCATTCATTTGTTTAAATGGAATCATAAGAGTTGCACATGTACTCTGAATAAAATATGCATACCTGTACTTTGTAATAATGCATGTGGGTATGCATGGAGCCATAAGTAGAAATCCTTGAGACTTGCACAGTAGTTTTTGTAGTAGGTGCTTTGCAATGATATGAGACTTGTATTCAGAGTGATCAACAGTACATTTGAAGTGCAGAACTGTGATGACGGAGTTAGATGTAGAGGTCTTGGATGTGATTGGTGGATGGTTGTGGGACTGCTTAGCTGTGTCCAATGAGGGAATGGATTTGCAAGTGATGTGGAGATGGTAGAAGAGTTACGTGCTGCACGGACACCGTACTTGTCTGTGGGTAGGGCGTGCCACATACAGGGTTTTCCAGAAAATCCAGCATGGAAAGGGGACTGTAGGGATGAGCCAATCAGATGTTCACATTGTTGATTTGTGTAGAAAGAGAGTGTGTGTAGTGAAGATGGCAGAGGTGGAGACAGTCAGAGTGTTGGTGCTCGGAGATATTTTTGTGCATGGTTTACAGCACTGTTCTGAATGTAGGCACGTGGCAAACAATTTCGATGTAAGAGGAGTGGAGGTGGTGTGGAGTTCTGCGACAGATTGCAATGTAGAGGCAATTCTCCAAGTTTGCAGAGATATGCGTAGGATGAACAGTCCCAATATGGTAGTTTTGCACTATGGTGCTTTCCATTTGGGCTACGTGAGTTCACCTACTTTTTTGGGAGATTTGGAACAGTTGGTTCAAGCAGTCATCAACATCTTTCCAACTGCAAAAGTAATTTTTTTCTGGCTTACTCCCTAGAGCAAAATGGGACAACAGTTCTGTTTTTTGTCCTGCTCAAAGTATTGGTAGGTGTGCAATCAATCGCGGCATGCGTTCTTTCATGTTAAGAGCTTGTATGTTTTTCTGCAGCCACGAGAACATTGTATCCAGTAATGCAGCTTATTTTGAAGCAGATGGTCTTTCTTTATCTTTTTTGGGAAATGCCATGTTCTTTTGGAATGTAAGGCTTGCTTTGGAGAAGGTTATGTGATGATTGTAGGAGTAAACTAAGCAGAAAAAAAAGAAAAAATACAAAATAACAGGTGTCTGTCAGGCATCTGCAAAAAAACAAAAAAAAGGCTCTTTTCAGAGCCCACCTTAAAGGGGAAAAGGGGAGCACTATTTAAATGTACAGTTGTCATGCTCAGATCCTCTACATGTCCGCAGACATGGCGGTAGTCTGCAGGCAGCGCGTACTACATACGGGGATTGTGGGGTGGAGAGGCATGCACATGAGAATTAGTGGAGCTGGGGCTTGGTCAGTAAAGTTCAGTGGGTGTGTTGTGAAGGGAGAGACTTAGTGAGAACATCTTTTTCCTGAGAGGAGAACAGACAGCTATGGCTGTGTGTGCTCGAAAATAGATTATCTGGATTTTGGGAGACTCATGGATACCTTGGTTGAAGGTGCATGCAGAACGTTGCGGTATGTCTGCAGATCTTGGATTCCCTCATGTGGAAGTGCCCTGTCATGGAGTGCGTGGAATGAAGTGGCTGGACTTGGTACCTATATGTGCTTCTTTACAGACAGAGCGTCATCCTGATATAATTATCATTTATTGTGGAGGAAAGAGTTTAGGGCATATGTCTTGAATTTCTTTGCAATTTACAATGAAGGAAGGACTTTAGAAGGTCATGGACATGTTTCCAAATTGCCAAGTAATTTTTTCACGTATTGCACAAAGGAAAATGTGGCTGCATTCTTCTTTATATTGTCCATAAATGGAGAAAGCGAGGCGCAATGTCAATAAGGTTGTTTGTGCCTTTCTAAGAGATGTTGGCATGTCCTCTTTCCACAATTAAAATATTATGTTTCGTAGCCCATTCATTTTTCGCAGAGATGGAATCCATTTTACATATGCTGGCAATCAGATTTTTCTGCAAAATGTACAAAATGCATTGCAACCTTTTTTGCAGTTCTAGTCACCTATTTTGCATTACATGTTGAGGAATCCAAATCTTTCAAACACACAAAACACCACCAAAAGGCTCTTCTCAGAGCCACCACTTACTCCCAGAGAAAAGTGCATTGGTTTTGCTAAGGTTGCACCCTAAAATTTTGTCTGTCCTAGGACTGTCCGCAGACTTTTTGAAAAACGCGCAGAGGCCTACACCGTTTACTTCATAGTTCCATTTTTAAACTGAGAAAGGCGGCTCTGAAAAGAGCCTTTTTAAAATTTTTGTTGTTTTATATTTTTGGGGATTTTTTAGACACGACACACTAGGAGAGGAGGGGAAAGGAGGGTAAGGAAGGGACACCAACCATGGGGATAAGAAAGGGCATGTGGAGAGAGAAAGATGTAGGGTGGGCCTTATTTAGGTAGGTAGCAGCTCTTCTGGTGCTCCGTGACCATAGTCTCGAATGCACTTCGAAGACTCTCCCCCCTGCAGAGTACTGCATTGCCGTACATGCACAATATTATGACCCTTGAAAGGTAAGGGTCAACAGCATCGCGTATGGCCTGTGAGGCAGCTGGAGGGATGCGCTCTCCCGCAAGAGTGTCTCTTGTGGTGAGAGGATCGGACACAGAGAATGCTGTGGAGGAACTCAACCTACTACATTCGTTACATGGTACCACATTGCGAATGTCCGCACCGTGGACAAAGTTAGGTGTCGCTTCATGGCTGTCGTACCAAAGCTGTACGCATCAGGTCTCCCACGACTCAGCACAAATTGCACTGGTTACAGGTGACCAGGTTCACACATGCTTTTGGTACGTTACCGAAAACCATAAACAACCGCCACACTCACGACTCCCGGCGAGTGCTGGTAGTAGGGAGTTCCCCCACCTCATTCTCTTCTTCCTCTTATTACTCACTCTCTACATCCTCATGCCTATTTCCCTCTGCAGACCCTTGGGGAGGTGGTGGCGGTGGAGGGTTTTGGGGTGGTGCTGAGGCTGATGTAGCAACAGCAGCCATGGATGTCATTAGGGTTGCTGGAATAATCTCCGCTAGAGCACTAAAGGCAGCAAAACTCAATATACAATCACCAGAACTACAATGAAGATGAGTTTGGGGGTGTGGCCTTTTATAGGGGTCGAGGGGTGCGCCTTGTGACTATATCGATCACTCAAAAGCATTGAAAAAGTTCCAAACAATATGTGGAAAGCTAGGGCCATTGTATGGGACATGTGAAATGGTGATTTTGTATTGTAACATACGTTGGCTTGTCTGCATAAGTTCTTTTGAAATGTTGCGGAAGTGGACAAAGTGCGCAAATTAGGGCACACGCTCAGCATGGATGCGGTCACATGATGACATTGTGAACACATCTGCGAAGGAAATGGGTGCCCGCAGGACACCAAATGCACAGGACCGGTCGTGCGCATGCACGCAGGTGTTCTACGGACAGTGTTTGGGTCCTGAAACTAATTAAAAGTGTGACACACGTGAGATGGACAGTTACGGACAGGCGCAATGTTCGCAGGATTTACGGGTGTGGTGCGCATGTGCGTAGATGTTCTGCTGACTGTATGGCCAGGTATAGTGTCCTTAGGACACCTCCATTTTATTTGACTACGGACATGCCGGACACCGCGCCTGTTCTACGGACAGTTCCATCTTCGCTGCGGACGGTACGGTTAGGAATAGTGTCCTTAGGACACTCCCTTTTTGTTCATTTACAGACATTCCGGACACCTGGTGTGTTCTAAGAACAGTTTCATCTTGGTTGTGAACAGTACGGAGAGCTATAATGTCCTTAGGACGCCCCTATTTTGTTGATTTACGGACATCTTGGACAGCTGGTGTGTTCTAAGAATAGTTACATCTTGGTTGCGAATGGAACGGGTGGGTGTATTGTCCTTAGGACATCCATATTTTATTAATTACCGACAGGCCGAACAGTCGCTCTGTCCTCGTACATTTTAACTCTTTTAAAAAAAAAATAGACACACACAATTCTATTAAAAGTAACATACCATTTGTTTTTATTAAACACATATAGAGCAATTAAGAGATAGAGGGGGAAGCAGACACTGAAACAAATATAGGGGAATTAGGGTTTTCCACAGGCTGGTTGTGAGGGGATGAAGGGATGGAAGTTTCGTCGAAACGTTTATGTTGATCTTCAGGGTTTGGGGATAGTTCACTGGGAAATGGAGAAGGGGGACTTGTACAGGTTGGACAGTGGTATCTAATTTTTCCCTGCACATGGTCCTCCACAAATTGCCTTAACCCATTAAAATTATCTTTTAGCATGTCCACTTTGTCTTCTATGCATTTCAAGGTGTATTGCACTGTGTCTTTTGGTGGACTTTCTTAATTTTTTACCAGGTCTTTTAAAAATAAATATATATATATATATGTTAAGTACCCATAAATTACTGACTATTAATTTGCTTATGAAGAGAAGTGTGTACCATTGTTATCGCTATCTTCCGAAATTTCGCCATGAGGAAAATTCTCCTCCAGCCAGACCAAAGTACTGCACATTTCTGTGTGAAAACAGCAGAAATACATTATTTGTTCTGCACCTCATACAAAAAGTGTACAAACATACAAGAAAAATGAAGTTCACTTACTACTTTCTTGTAATTTGTATTTGTTGTGTTGTGTTCATCTACTGTCGCTCCTAGCTGTACAGTTTCTGTGAGGTAATTACGTTGGAGGCATTTCATTTTTTGTTATGGTATAATCCATTTCATTACGCATGATATTTAAATGGATGGGCTATGTGTGAGACATGTAGGTTCCGATGGTTATTTATTACTACTTGTAATGTGTTTATGTGCTGCTTTTTAAACTTGTGCAGTTTTTATATGGCATGATAGAACAATTTCAGATAACCCCTGACTGTTTGGGTAGTGTTGCTCTCATCCGCGCCGTCCACGGACAGACACTCAATCCGTGCCCTTCATATATCATTAGCGAGGGGGTTCAGTATGTTCTATGTTACATGTACACAAAGTAAGGGAATCCTAGTAAACATCTCCCAAATTCACATGATGAAAGTGTATATTCAGTAAAAAAACTTTGTTAAAGGGGTGTTATGCTTAAATTGCTGAACTAAAAACTATGAAATTCAGTAAAAAAACTTTGTCAAAGGGAAGTTATGGTTAAGTTGCCCTACCAAAAACCTGTGAAATTCAGTAAAAAAAACTTTGTTAAAGGGATGTTATGGTTAAGTTGTGCTACTAACAACCTATGAAATTCACAAAAAAACTTTGTTAACAAAACGTTATGGTTCGAAGTAAAACCGAAAAACCCTTGAAATTCGCCAGTTATGGTAAGCTAAGCAACCATAACTCGCGCCACCACCGTGCACTGGTAACACTAACACCCAGGACATCAAAGATGACATCATAAATATCATTGATGACATCACTGATGACATCACATGTGCAATTAGTTTTCATACAAGTGGTTGTGAATGTAATGTTGGGAAAAAAGTATAAGGGATTATCCAGAGATGTGCCATAAACTACATACGTCATTATGCAATGTAGTGTTCTAACGAACATTCCATTGCAGTATTCTTTCTAGTACAGGAATCTACTCATACAGAAATGTACGTATTGCCTGCAGCATACACCACAGAGGTGCCATATTTGTACGTTCCCAAAGTGATATAAAGCAAGGTTCAATGCTTCTATATCAGACTTTTCCGTACTGTGAAGCATGTACTAAGTAGCTAATAATCCATCACTTACTACATATTTCTACTACTACACACAAAACATTAATAGACTACAATGCATACAAATGAGGGCCTTATATATGGACAGTAAAGTAAGGAAACAAGAGGCAGTATCATTAGCCACTGTGTATAATCTACATGATTGCATTGATGTCCAAAAATGATTGCTGTGTTTCAGGGCTGCTTCTTCCCCTATATATGTACATCATAAGATGCAATTAAATTGTAAGGAAAGCAGTGTAAGAACATGTGAGAATAGCAATATCTACAAATGTAATACCTGTTGAAAGTTACATTTCTGACTGTCAGTAAATAAAACCACCTGGTCTAGATATGGCAGTGAACCACAAAGAAGGGCCTAGACATGTGATGTCACCAGTGATGTCATCAATGATATTTATGATGTCATCTTTGATGTCCTGGGTGTTAGTGTTACCAGTACACGGTGGTGGCATGAGTTATGGTTGCTTAGCTTCCCATAACTGGCGAATTTCAAGGGTTTTTCGGATTTACTTCGAACCATAATGTTTCGTTAAGAAAGGTTTTTTAGTGAATTTCATAGGTTTTTAGTAGCGCAACTTAACCATAATGTCCCTTTAACAAAGTTTTTTACTGAATATATATATATATATATATATATATATATATATATATATATATATATATATATATATATATATGGCTGTGTAGTTATGGTTAAATTGCTAATCCCATAGGAAGAGGCATTTTGGGCTGTTTATAACTTCGCTCCCCCTGGACGAATCCTCACCAAACTTATCAGAATAAGTATATGGCCCACTCAAAATTCTTCTGCAAATTTTGTTGAGGTTTGGTTCAGCGGGGGCAAAGTTATAGGGGAGGTCCCCAAATGTATTTTTTTCCCATAGACATAATGGGAAAAAACTTTGTGCACGCCTACAGCTCAAACCGCTGGACGGATTTCCACCAAATTTATGGTAGAAGCGGCAGCTTAGTCCCGAAAGCATGCTTTTGTTAATTTGGTGTAAATCCGTCCAGTAGTTTTTTTTTAAATGGCCAAAACTTAAGGCAAAAAAAATCGTGATATCTATGTTCGCTACGCGGACACACTTCCCTGTTCGCTCCACGGACCGGACATCGATTGGCTAACTGGCTTGTGTCATGTCCGCGGACATGCAACATGTTCGCCGATTGGCTGGGGTGAGGTGTGAGGCACGTCACATTGTTTCGATGGGCCCACCATCTTAGATCCGCCGACAGTGCAGCAGCGAATAGAGGCAAAATGACATTTTGGGGAGTGTGTTGGTTTGCAGGAGTGGTTGGGGAGGGTTGAGGAGTAAGAGATTGGTCAAATACTGTATTTGTTTAGGTGGCAGGTACCCTTGATGTGTTCGCCCTGCCTGAGGTTGTATCGGCTGTCCACGGACATAATGAATGCACTACTAGCTATTTTACTTTAGTATGATGTTGGTTTTGGGTTGTTAGTACAGCATTGATTATAATTAATATGATCTATAAACAGCCCACATACCAGAGTCAAAATGTTTGGTATTTTAGGTGTGTTATGCTGCAGTGGTTGTGGCCAGGGCCTAGAGTCTTGGGTGCATGGCCGAAGACCGTAGGCCGTAGGCCATGCACCCAAGACTCTAGGCCCTGGCCACAACCACTGCAGCATAACACACCCATAGAATCAAACACCCATCAAATATCTACAACCCAACAGTTTTATGCAGTTAAGATTGTAGAGTTTGTAACAAGGAGTGCAGTGTTTCTGAGTTTATTTATTGGATACTTACTGGTTGAGTTTTTTGTGGTTGTATGCAGTTTTTTCATGACATGGGTAACTGGACCAGACATACTTTTTCGATCTCTGTGATAAAAGAAAAGATCATATGTTAGAGCAGGTAGTTCATAATAAGTTATTGTATTGCATAATAGATATTTCTGTATTGTTTACCCTCATATTTAGTACTTTACAAGTACTATAGGTCAAACTAGCGTACTGCGCAATTTGCTCAGTTTCTGTGTTTGTTTTCTAAATCATTGGGTCTGTAGGGAAAAAAAATCCATTCTGGTTTTAAAAAAAAAACTTCTGTATATCAATGTATTTCATTGATTTACTGTTTATTTCTTGTTTCTGGCTAATCTTCTATCTTTGGCTTGTTGCAGATTTGTGGGGCAACTAGATACCTGTTGCCGTATTCTAATTGTTTATTTTTACTTTTATGCTATTGATCTATCTGTTGGGTTGTTGCAGAATTTTTGGGGCAGTTAGGTACCTGTTGGTGTATTCTTATTGTTTATTTTTAGTTTTATGCTATTCAATCAATCAATCAACATAATTTTATTCTGCGAAATGGCCATGAAAGTATACATAACAATTTCAAGTTATACAGAGCAAAATAAATTCAACATAGTGTGTGGCCAAGAGTGATCTCAGCGGGCCTGGGTTCCACGGCATCCCTCAGCAGCTTGTGCAAATTTAGGCAAAAACCCAAATTGTTTAATAATAGTTACGGCATAACCTGTCAGCCCTATTTCTCCCCATAGGGGTGGTGTTTCCTCCTGTCAACACTGAGGCCGGTGGGCCCTCACCCACAGAATATAAACACAGTTCAATCACACTATTGGGGTATGGGTTGCATGATTTATAGGCTTGCAGTACATCCCTGGCCACTTTGCATCCCGGGGTCACAGAGTTTGAGTTCAAGGGAGTCATCTTCCCCCTATTTGGACAGTCTGACACAGTTAACAATGTGGGACCTGGGCAGAAATAGGCATCCCCCTATAGTTCTCAACCAGTGTAAGCTTTTGTTGAGGAGTGCCTACCTAGGTTCTTGGCGGTTTGGATGTGATTTGGGAACTCTTTGCAGTGTGATAGTCCTATTATCCAGCCGCCTCCCATGATTCGCAGATGAGAAATGTGAGTTTAGGTGACCCGACTTGGCTGGGGCCTTGAGCCGTGGAAGCATCTTTTGCACAGGGTTAGGCTGTGGGAGCTTAGTAGGTGACCCTTCAGTCATTTTTGCTTCCGGGAGATTGCGCTCAGTGTTTGCCTCTGCAGCGGTAGACATGGGTAGGTGAGAGGCCTTAACAGAGCAAGGGGGATAGGGAGAACAAACATAGTCATCTCTCTTAGGTAAGGTGTCCCCTTCATCAACCTGGCTACCTGTTGACTCCCCAGCAGCTATTCTGCTGACCACCTCCGCAGAGAGGGCCAGCAGGGACTTGATCAGGGAGAGTTCAGCCAGGACTAGATTACAGTTGCAGAAGCATACAGAAGGACCAGTGGCACCGTCCTTACTTCCCCCAGGTGCAGTGGAATCTGATGGATTAAGTTGTGGAGAGGCGGCAAATCCTGGATAGCTGGGCGGATAGCTGGGTGGGGGGGGTAGCACCCAACCGGCTGCCGGGTACAAAGGCAGCTTCAGGCTCGCCCACTCTCCCCATGGCCATAGAGGAATCTATAGCAGGAGGAGGGCATTCCATACTACTCCATGGCAATTGTGTAGATTATATGGGGAGGGAGAGTGGGATGGGGTGAGCAGCGTTCACCTCAACAGTAGAAGTGTTCAGCTAGGGCTTGGGGGCTGCCACATGCATGCTCGGTTCAGATGCAGAGGGGGACCCTACCCCCAGAGTACCCAAGAAATGGCGGATCTCTTTTATCAGCAGGTGCACATCCCCAAAGGCAGTGAGGGCTGTGACTTTGTGGGGGGTTACAGGCGCGCCGTGAGCAGTCTGCGTGACTTTGCATCCCGGGTTCACGTTCCTCTTTAGTTGCCTCAGTGTCTGCTTGGCGCCAGGAAATGGGCCTCGGCCAAGCTCAGGTCCATAAAACACAGGGAGGGGGAGCTAAAAGCCCCCCAACGTCTTGATAAGTAGACTCAGTCATTGTGGGCCCCCAATGCGTTATTCCACAAACAACAGCTATAGCACAGGGGAAGTGCCTCCTAAATTACCTCATTGGCGGGCAGGCATGTTCCCAGCGTCCCCAGCAGTGTCTCAGTTTGGGCTGCAGCCGCAATGGTTCCTTGGGTCCGGTCCTTGTTTCCAGTGCAAGCAGTGTGTGCAATCAGAAGACAGGGGGGACAACACTCCACCCCGTGGAGCCGCAAACACCCCCAGCGGGCCACCAACACCCCGCGCCCTTGACCCGCAGGCTTCACCCGTTTGGGCAGGCAGCACCAGTGTTTGTAGAGGAGGGGGCGTGGCCAAAGCAACAGTGTCCATCCAGGCCAAGAGGCAGGAATCCCCCAGTGGGCCACCAACACCCCGCACCCTTGACCCTGCTATTCATCTATCTATTGGGTTGTTGCAAATTTTCTGGGGCAGTTAGGTACCTGTTGCCGTATTCTAACTGAATATTTCTTGTTTGATTTTAGTAGTATTTGTTTATCTGTTTGCTTGTTGCAGAATTTGGGGCAGTTAGATACCTGTTGGCGTATTCTAACTGTATATTCCTTGTTTGATTTTAGTGGTACTTATTTATGTGTTTGCTTTTTGCAGAACATTGGTGCAGTTAGATACCTGTTGGCGTATTCTAACTGTTTATTTCTTGTTACATTTCAGTGGTATTTATTTATCTGTTTGCTTGTTGCAGAATATTGGGGCAGTTAGATACATGTTGGCGTATTCTAACTGTGCATAGTTTTGAAGTTGAAGTTTACCTCATGTTCATGAACAGATTACGTATTAAATTTTGGATTTAAGAATATTAAGTAAGCGTTTACAAAATTTGCTGGTAATCTCTGCTTTAGAGTAATGGTATCATTACATTCGAACCATCCACAATTATTTTTTAAATATTCAGTGTCGTGATCTGCATTGCTTGTGGCTCCTGCTTGGTAGATTATACCTATTGTTGTGAAGGTTTTCTGACCAAGTGATACTTGACCATGTGTGAATCCAGTCAGTTTACAGTGGTTTTTGGTACCATCTGCATTGTAACGTAAAAGCATTACTATTACGTATTTACTATGTGTCTGGATTTTTAAGGTAGAGTGATTATCTGAATTGCAAGTAGTACATAATCTGCCATGGTTTTCATTTTGTACAAGTTGCTGAAATTGAATGGATTAACAGTTAGGTATGGATACATACACAAAACGTTCATTAGGGACTTCTTCCTGTGCCATGTGGTTGCAGAGAGTGCATGTATGTTTCCACATGTATGAAATCTGAAAGATTCCATTTAAAGGTATGTTTTTGTTTTCTAGTACTTGTAGTAAGTACATGAGAAATTCTTGTGGATCTTCTTGTGAGTTTATAGTGAATTTGGCAATTCCAGCACAGTAGTCCAATTCTTGTCTTATTCCATGAACACTGTAAGTATTGTCAGGATTGTTGGTTGCATTTCTATGAAGGACTAACATTTGTAAACACAATTGGTCTGTACTGTGTAAATACATGTTCTCAATAATTGGTGGCAATTGGAATAGAATATTTATTGCTACATTTGCGTAGCAATTTACAGCAGTTATATTTGAAAATTTGAATGTACCTGATAGTTCTGTGCGGAAGTCATTTGTTCGGAGTGTGTGTTGCTTCTTTGAAGAAGTAGTTGATTTACTTTGACCACTATATTCTTGTTTGATTGTGGTACTTGATGAAGTATTACTTTATTTTTTTTCTTTGGAGGAATTGTAGTGATATCCTGTATCGTTTCAGTTTGAAGTAGTTTTCTTTTAAAATGTTTTGCTTGTTGTGGAACAGGATAGGTTTTAAGATGGGGGTGTGGAGTGAACGCAGCCCATTGTATTCTAGAATGCAAGGAATATCAGCATTTACTTTACTTGCATCAAAGTTGATTAGAAATAGCCCATCAAGTGTACGTAAGCGTGATAGTGCTACGTAGCTTGTGCCTTCTTTAAAGACTGTGCTACCAATATCTATTGTTCTCTGCGTACATACATGTCTTTGAAAAGAAGAAAGTGGGCTGTTGAGCGTCCTATACTTTTAACTTCTGATAGTTTGTCAAAGAGAATATTGACAAATTGAATGTTCTTGTCATGTGGGTATGTTTGAAAGCCAAAAATGTTATTGTCATGTGGGTATGTTTGAAAACCAACAATTGTACCAAGTGCTCCATTAATTAGTCCTTGTTCCACATCAAGGTTACGTTTGAATATTACTCTACAGTTCAAAGATAATTTTAATATTTTCTCCAAACCAGCTGTGTTGGAGAAAGAGTTTTCTAGGGTATTTAGTCTTGTTGTGGCTTGTTGACTCATGGGTAGTGTTATACCATGTACATCCAGTTTATCTATGGAGCAAATTTCAATTATTGGTTGCATTCCTTTTTTCAACATTGTTTCATTTAATTTGGAACAGCTTGCAAGAGTTGGCATCAAGGACATACAAATGACATTTTTGTGTGCTAATTGTTGCATGACATCAGTACCACATGAGCTATGGCCATAGAGTGCATAGATGTGGCTGTTTTTTAATATTGATTGTGCTTCTTGAGATAGTACATCAACTCTAATGCTTTTTAAAATGTTGGTGTATGTGAGATCTGCAGACTGGTGCATGTTTTCAGTTAATTCTCTGTTTTGGAAATGTTGCCAAAGGTTGACATTTCCTATGCTAACAAGAGTTTTATGGCACAGTTTGTGTCCTAGGTTTTACAAATAGGTTCACCTTTCACTGATGCCAATTGAAGATCTCCAAAAACAATAATGTGTTTTCCTCCAAAGAGCTGGTCGTAGTCTGTTTTGAGGACCTCTTGTAATCTGAGGTGAATCAAACCCAACATTCGGTTGGAGACCATGCTCACCTCATCTATTAGCAGCATTTTCATTTGTTTGAAAACGCTGCGTAGTTCATTGCAACTTCTCTGGAAAGTTTGTAATAGTCTAATTTGTTTTGGTGTTCTACTGGAAGGAGTAGTAATCGGTGTAAAGTGACACTGCCTATGTTATAGGCAGCTAAACCAGTTTGTTGTTGTTGTTTGTCAATTGTTGAAGGAATTTGCTGATGATTTTGATTAAGAATGTTTTGCCTGAACCAGCGTCACCACTCACGTAGAGCAGTATAGGTTTGTAGTCTTGGCAGGTAAAGTTTTTATTTTCATGTTCCACACCATGTTCAATTTGTTTTGTTATTTTTTGGAAAATGCTATGCTGCTCATTGTTCAGTTGTGATTTGAGTACAGCAAAGTCTTCTGTAGCTTGTTCAAACTGACAAATGGTGTTTTCTATTTCTGTCATGGCTAATTCTTCCTCATTTGCTATTAGTGGCTGTCCAAGTGGTTCTTGGCTTCATGTTACAGAAGGCTGACTTTGCTGTTCAATGTGCATCATTGTTTGGTAATGTGTAAAGTTTATGTCTGTTATAGAACTTTCATTTGCTTTGAAAGCATCTTGATAGGAGTCATATGTATCCAGTAACTCTTCTACTTTTCTCCATGGTTTAAAAAGTTGTAACAGGGACATGTAATACAGTTCTTTAAGTTGAGGAGTTTTTAATGACAATTTGATATGATTAATTAAGCAGCGTTTGGTAACTTTCACTAAGCTGCCTTCACAATTTACCACTCTGTATCAACCTTTCTTTTAATCTGGTGTAACATTTTTTGTGTATGTGAAGTTTTGGGCTACGTGGTAGAGGCACATGGTTTCCAAAGTGGTACTCCTGTTTGGGTAGTATGCGTCTAGTAAATTGTTTTTCAAAATGTCTTGGCTGTTGGGATCATTTTTGGCTATTGTTTCTATGTTCTCATATGATTTGAGAACTCTTTTTCTAGATTTAGCAGGACCAAGAAATAGCTATACTATATTGTCAGATTTTTCCATACAAGGCAGTACTGGTTTAACGTTCTGCAGCTTCATAGCAGCCACATTCTCTATGAGAGAGCATTTTTATGCCTAAACTGTACAATTTGTGTGATAGTGTTTTGTCAGATGATATGTTATCCCAGAGGTCCTGAAGCTCTGTTTTCTCGCTTTGGTTAAGTAGGCTGTGACGTATTGTGCATCTGCAGTGGAATTTAATGCAATGTCCTGCACATCTATGTTTGCATTCCATAGATGGGCAATGATTGCATTGTAATCATTGATGCATTTTGATTATTCTGTTCTTTTTATGTAAAATGTGTTCTTAGGTGATTTACCTTTGACACTATGTCAGACTAAAGACAGGAAGTTGTTTACTTGACCTGTTGCTGAAACTGGTCTAGGGAAAACAAAGCAGCATTTGGTGTAATATTTCCTTTTTTTTATATTTGCGACAGCAATATTTCCCACATTTGTTTCTTTGAAATTGTACAATTTGTGCATGAAGGTCACTTTGTGTTATTTGTGAAGGGATTTCACAAGTGACATATTTAAGATGAACTGCAAAACAGTGGCATCACTGTCCTGACCAAATCTAGGAGCATCGTTAATCTATAATAGCATGTGGATGTGTGGTGCTCCTCTGGCTTGGTATTCTTTTATCCAAAAAAAGTGTTGAACTTCTCCGAGGGGAGGAACAGTCTTATTACAAATAAAGTGTAGCATAGCAATGAAGCGATGATGGAAATATCTTGATACATTTACTGGATCTACAGAGCAGAGTTCTCCTGGTGTTTTTATATCCATGTTTGTTTTCTTTTTGTTTGCTATGCTTAGGAAATTGTGTAAATCTTCTCAGGCATATTCTGCACAACTTGATGTAACAAACCAAGTGGGTTGGCCAAGGTCTCTTATTATACAGCATACATCTCTGTGACGTCAGAACAAGTATTCTTTTGTACCACGCATGTTTGCTAAAAGATTTGTAATACTTGACTTTAAAACATCATCTTTTCTTTCACTTTTTGTAATTATTGCATAGCTGACATATTTTGAAAATGGGTACCTGATTTTAATGTGTGTGCAACTCCATAGCATAGAGTTGCTAGTTCACTTTCAAAGAGAGGGTGGAATATGTATTCCATGTTTTGTCTGAATCTGGGGTCATCAGAATACATTCGTAGAGAGCGATATTCTGATGCTGTTATCTGAGTGGGTCTATCATCATACCTTCCTCCTTTTCCAGTAGGAAAGAGTAGCGGAAAGGCCTGTGCTTCTAAACTTTTTTCCCATATGCTAATTGGAGATCCTTTGGCTTGTCGCATTTGGTACGTTTCCAGTGCATCATCTATAGCATCTTTAGAATGTAAAGGATGAATTGTATAATGGTCTAAAATATTGGATTCTGTATCAGGATTTAGAAATTCAAATTGACCAGTTTCTGGTGACTCTTGAATTATTTCAATGGTTTATCTCATGTGTTCTTCAATATTAATTTCTTTGTAGTATTTGTTGTTTTTTAGATATTGCAGGGCTTGTATAACTTTATGTAAGTCCACAAGTTGTTGCCAAATTTTATTGTCTTTTGTAGGTACGCCATTTACTAAGACAATTAAAGATTGATCTATTGGATGTTGCTCTCCCAGAGTGTGTACATTTTCTTTCAGATCTAATGGTAAATAATCTACTTTGCCACGAATGCCTTTGACTAATTCAGAGGGAGGTAATTTTGCTGTTTTTGGTTGGAGGCGTATTATTGCTTGAAATGGGTGCACTGTTTGAATTATGATGCTCTCATATAAATATAGTTGTTGCAGGGGTTTTGGTAGTGGGAATAATTCCAAGCTATTTGTGATAGCACGTGAAGGCGTTTGGTTGTTGTCAAGTTTTGCAGTGCAGTAATTGCAAAGTATTAAGGGGTCAGTAATGTCATATTTATTTTCTGCTAAAAGGTAGAGAGCTAATTGGAACCATTTCAAATCTTCATTGTCTACTATTTTGTATGTTATGTGTATAGTTTTTGTGGTACTTTTATAAGAAGTCCTGCGACAACACACGGACACATGGTTTGGTACTTCAGCAGAGGTACTTTTAAACTTTAGTATTTCTTTTTTGTATGTGTTTAATAGAAGGTTGCTATTTGTACAGTAGTTGCTAGTTTGTTGTACATATATTTCATTTTGCAACTGGCTTTCAATTCCCAAATATTTTCTCTGGATATGGTCTATTTCTTTGAGTAGTTGTTTGGCTGTACAATGTAGAAGATTGTTATTTAAGTTGGCTAGTGCTAAAGCTGGACTTTTAGCATAGTAGAGTTTTTGGACTAGATTTCGTACAGTTGAAAGATGTGTTGATATTGTTTTGATATGATGGAAGGTGCTTTTGCAAATAGGTCCTGAAATGCAGGCTAATGAATGTCCTTGTAATCCTGTGTATTTGCGCACTGGACAGGCATCCATATTTTGTAGTAGTTTCATTTTGAATTTGTCTTTGCCTTTTACATACTGATTGAGGACCTGGCGTAATGATTTGAAAGATTTTTGGCAATGTTACACGTTGATGTGCACAGCCATTTGTAGACTAGACATTTTGGTTCAGTAGATTGGTGAGGTGATACTGAGTTTTCTGGGGATATTTCTGTGAGCAGAGTTTCTTGTTCCATAATGGTGTTATTAGGTTTTTCATACCCTCGTCCACTGCTATGTATGGCAATTCGGTTTGTTTCCTTTTGTTTCTATGCTTCTTCATTAAAATATGGTTCTGTGGTCGTGGTGTGACTCCATTCACCTCCACAGATGTTTAAGAAGCTATTTTTGGTGATATTCGTTTATTGAAAGGTCTTTTTTGTAGTTTAGTAGTTAGATTTGTAAAATAAATAACTTCCTTTTGAGAAGGATTGCACTGCTACGGGAGCTTCAACGATTAATTTTCTATGGTAGGTTTTTAAGGGTTGTGCATGATTTCTCTCCTGTTTTGAAAAGGTTCTGAAGGACTCTGGTGGAACATTTTTTGTAAAACTTTTTTTGGTATGCTTACTTGCCACTACATCACGATTTATAGGTCCAGTGTTGGCAGTAGTGGTAGTTGAAGTTGTGTTAATCACTTTCTGATTGGTTTTACATTTTGATAGAGGAGGGAAAGTTTCTGTACTGGAAACTTGTTTTGTTTCGCTTAATGACTCGATTAGCTGTTTTGTTTGAACTTTTTGTACACAATCTGCTAGAGATGGATGCTTATTTTGGACATTTTTATTATGATTTGCTCTACTTCTGCGTTGCTTTCTACGGAGTTGCTTTTTGGTAGGCATTCTTTGGGGCCTGTTGAAAGAAAGTGTGGGTTGGGGTGTTGTGCAGTGTATGCGTGCTTTGTGCATGAGTGTCTGAGTATGATTGTGGAGGTGTGTGATTGTGCAATGGGTAGGTACATCAAGTTGGGAAGGCAATTCTTGTATTTGTGTGTTACTATACTAGGCTTTAGATGACAATATAAAGTATGTAGCTGGCAAGGGGAAGCACTAATATTACATCTAATGGTGAAGGGTTAATATATTTGTTTCTTCTACAACACTAAAATGCTAGTGTGTTTGAGTAACAGTTAGAACATTATGTTAGTTTTGTACATACTTTTTTGTATGGAAAGAGTAGGTTCCTTCTAAGTCCTTGTTAGTACTTCAGATGCTGCTGCTTTTCAGGAAAGTGGCGTTCACTGAAAGTGTAAAAGAATGAAGTTAGTGCATATGTGTGTTTATAGCACTTTTGTTAATGTAGACATTGTTTTTCTCTTTTCTTTGCCTATGTGCATCCTGTATATTTTATTAAGAATCTGTTAGTTGAATATGTTTTTCGAATGAGTATAATAGTAAACGTATAGAGCACACTAGTTCTTTAATGTTATGTTAATGGATGTTAAGAGATAGAAGAAATAATCAAATGCATTTTATTCTATTTCTAAAGGGTAAATGTAAGGGATTGCACATAAACGCATTCAATGTATGCCTTTGTGAAGGTGTGGGTAATAAAGCAGAAGGATTTGATATAGAGGTAGTGGTGTTGCTTGATCTGGGAGCCTTTCTAATGATATTGTCTGTGTGTGTGCTTGAATGAAGATGTATGTACTCGTACTGGCTGTGTGTAATTTTAGGTTGTATATGAATTGTTCGTTTTACAACTGTTCGAATGACAATTGACCTTTTCACAATTGACCGAATTGTACCCACAACCCCCCACCCAACGCCAAACCCCCCCAAACCCTTATATATATATATATATATATATATATATATATTACCAAACCGATATATATATATATATATATATATATATATATATATATATATCAGTGAAACAAACTTTGTTACAGGGACGTTATGGTTAAGTTGCGCTATTAAAAACCTATGAAATTCAGTAAAAAAACTTTGTTAAAGGGACGTTATGGTTCAAAGTAAAAACGAAAAACCCCTGAAATTCGGCAGCTATGGTAAGATAAGCAACCATAACTCGTGCCACCGTGCACTGTTAACACTAACACCCAGGACATCAAAGATGACATCACAAATGTCATTGATGACATCACTGATGACATCACATGTGCATTTACTTTTCATAAAAACTCTGTACAAGGGATTCTTATAATGCTGACCAAAAACTGTCAAGGATCATTGGGATAAATATCATGAGCTAATTAGTGCATTAAGCAATGCATTGATATAAATAGCATTCTATTACAAAGTTCTACCCAGTATACTAAGCTACTCATGCAGAAACATAGGCAGTGTGTGCAGCATATATGATGAAGGTGCCATATTCATAATCTTGCCATGTTGAATAGTGAAATGATAACTGCTTTATTATTGGAGTTTTGCGTACTGTGAAACATGTAATAAGTAGATAATAAAACCAACTTAATACATAATTATTACAGACAAAACACAGAGACAACAACACATACAAATATGAGTATATACAGCGACAGTGAAGTAAACAAAAAAGCAGAAGTAGTAGCAGAAAGAGTTCATAACCTAACTGATTGTCTTTATGCAGAGAAACTATTGCTCTGTTTCAAAGCTGCTACTTACCATATGTATGTGTATCACATGATGTGACTGCACCCAAAGGAAAGGAGAGTGAGTATAATGTATACAAATATGAGCATATACAGGGAAGGTAGAGTAATAAAAATAAAACTATGAGAAAGTGCTGATAACCCTAATGATTATCTTCATGCACAGAAAGGATTGTTCTCTTTCAAGCCTGTGTCTTCCGCTATGTATATGTTTGACTTGACCCTAAGTCTACAAATATAGTACCTTTTCAATTTTTACTTCCTGACTGTTACTGAAGAAAACTATGTGGCTTAGATATGTCAGTAAAGGAAAAAAAGGGAGAGCCAGCCATGTGATGTCATCAGTGATGTCATCAATGACATTTGTGATGTCATCTTTGATGTCCTGGGTGTTAGTGTTAGCAGTGCACAGTGGCGCGAGTTATGGTTGCTTATCTTACCATAACTGCCGAATTTCAGGGGTTTTTCGTTTTTACTTTGAACCATAACGTCCCTATAACAAAGTTTTTTTACTGAATTTCATAGGATTTTAGTAGCGCAACTTAACCATAACGTCCCTTTAACAAAGTTTTTTCACTGAATTTCATAGGTTTTTAGTAACGCAACTTAACCATAAGGTCCCTTTAACAAAGTTTTTTCACTGAATTTCATAGTTTTTTGGTAGCACAACTTAACAATAATGACTTTGACTTTATATACATGTCATATGGAACTGACTAGATCTCTTCTTATGAACGTGATGTCCGCGAACTTATTTAATGTTCGCGGACATGTTCGGAGAACAGTACCACTACCTAAAAACTGTGTGGGGGGGGTGGTGGGGTATGTTTGATTGTTATATCATAATATAGGAACATTTAACAAATTCAAAAAGCAGCACACAAACACATTATATATAGTAATACATAAGAAATGTAACCCATATATGTAACACACTAACCATTCATTTAAATACAATATGTTCTGAAATCGAATATACCACAAGAACATAAATTGGCTTCCAACATAATTACCTCACAGACACAACAGAACTGAGAACAAGACCAGACCCACTGAATACATAGGACTTATCTTACCAGAAATAGTAAGTGTACTTCATTTTACTCATATATTTATAAACTTTCTGTATTAGATTAAAAAATATATTATCTTTTTGTTTTTTTTCTCACAGAAATGTCTAGTACTCTGGAATGGCTAGAGGACAATTTCCCACATGAAGAAATGTCACAAGATAGTGAAACTAATGGTAAACACTTTATAATATAAACCAGTTAACTATTATTATTTTGTATACATTTAACATATATATATTTTTTTTGTACAGAGCATAACAAAATAGAAACTACCTCTGAAGAAGCTGTTATGAAAAACACGCTTGACAACATAAAAGGAAAAATTGATTTATTGTTGACCAATTTTAATAATTTGAAAACTTTTGTTGAAGATCATTTTAAAACAAAAACATCATACCATTGCCCCATATGTACTTGTCCCTCCTCACCATATCCCAGTCAATTATCCCCAAACACTCTCCATAATCCAAAACGTTTTGATGAGATTTCCATCCCTTCTTCACCTAATACAAATCATGTTGAAACCCCAAATTCTCCTGTTTCTGTTTCTGTTTCTGCCTCACCTTCTCTGTCATAAATTATTAATATATGTTAAATAAAGTTTAATTTTTATATTGTATTGTGAATAGTTTCCGTTTTTTTTTTATAAAAACAATAAAAGTGTCCGCGGACAGTGCGAGTGTTCTGAAATGTTCGTACATAAATGAAAATGGAGGTGTCCTGAAGAACACCACACCTGTTCGTACTGTTCGCTAGCAAGTTGAAACTGTTCTAAGAACACGCGTGGTGTCCTGAAATGTTCGTAAAGAAACAAAAATTAAAGTGTTCTAAAGAACACTATATCTGTCCGTAATGTTCGCTATGAACTTAAAACTGTCCTAAGAACACAATTGGTGTCCTGAAATGTTCGTATATAAACAAAAATGATGTGTCCTGAACAACAGTACAACTGTTCGTAGTGTTCGCTAGCAACATAAAACTGTACTAAGAACACACGCGGTGTCCTGAATTGTTCGTAAACAAACAAAAATTAAAGTGTCCTAAAGAACACTACACCTGTCCGGTACTGTTCGCTAGCAAGTTCAAACTGTTCTAAGAACGCTATTGGTGTCCTGAAGTGTTCGTACGTAAACGAAAATGGAGGTGTCCTGAAGAACACTATACCTGTGCGTAGTGTTCGCTACCCAATTGAAACTGTTCTAAGAACACAATTGGTGTCCTGAAATGTTCGTACATAAACTAAATTACACGTGTCCTGAAGAACACTATATCTGTCCTTACTGTTCGCTACCAAGTTTAAACCGTTCTAAGAACACACGCGGTGTTTGAAATGTTCGTTTCACGTGTGACGCACTTTTAATTACTTCAGAACCCGAACAGTGTCCGTAGGACATCAATGCACATGCGCTAACCAATCTCCGTGCACTTGCTGTCCTGAGGACAGCTGCTTCCTTCGCAGACTAGTTCGCAAACAGATCATATGACCGCGCCCACGCTCATCGTGTGTCCTGAAATGCGGACACTGTTTGTGTCCCCGAACAATTTAAAAGTACATTTTCAGTTAATCCATAATATTTTTCAATAAAATCTCACCATGGCACAAGTCGCACATAGCAATCTTGAGTTTCTATATACCTTTTGAAACTTTCCGATCCTTTTTTTGTGTTCGATCTGTCCGCGGACAGTGTGCCTGTCTGCAGACCGCGCACAAGCACCCCTATAAAAGACCACGCCCAAGAGCATATTCCCATTGTGTTTCTGGCTATTCTTCAGAACACAGTGATTTTTGCTGCCACCTGCAGACTACACCATCATCGAGATGGCATCCTTGGCTGCTGAACTGCCACTTGGTGCTGCACCTGCTTCAGCACCACCCCCACCACCCACCACCTCCCCAAGGGCCTGAAGAGGGGAACAGGAGTGAGGATGCGGAGGAGGAAGAAGAGGATGATGAGAATGAGGTAGAGGAAATCCCTACTACCCGCACTAGGCGTGAGTCTTGGGTGTGGTGGTTATTTACCATTCATGGGAATGGTCCTAAGGCTCGTGCGAACCATGTTACCTGCAATGAGTGCAAAATGATACTCAGTCACGGGAAGCACGGTAAGTACAGCTTTGGGACCACTACTATGAAGCGACACCTGAGGTCATTTCACTCTGGGGCTATTCGCAGGGTTGTACCTTGCGAAGAATTTAGCAGGTTGATTTCCTCTACTTCATCCTCTGTTTCTGATCCTGTCACAACAAGGACCACCTCTGTGGGACAGCGTCTTTCTCAAGCTGCCTCACAGGCCATACATAATGCTGATGACCCTTACCTTTCGAGGGTCACAGTTGTATGTATGTACTGTGACACAGTACTCTGCAGGGGGGAGCGACTTCGGAGTGCTTTTGAGACTATCGTCTCAGAGCACGAGAAGACCTGCTCACTACCCAAATAAAACCCACTCTACATCTTCCTCTCTCAGCTCGCCCTTTCTTTTCCCTGTGGTTGGTGTCCCCCCCCTTTACCCTCCTTTACCCTCCTCTCCTAGTGTGTCGTGTCTGAAAAACCAAAAAAAATACAAAATTACAAAAATCCAAAAAAAATAAGGCTCTTTTCAGAGCCGCCTTTCCCAGTTAAAAAATAGAAGTGAAAATAAATGAAGCAGGGCTCTTTGTATTTTTTAGAAGTCCACGGACAGTTCGCGAACATTAAAAAAAATTGGGTTGCTACTCCATCACAAACATTGTAATTTTCTCTGGAAAGAAGTGGTGGCTCTGAAAAGAGCCTTTGGGTGGTGTTTGTAAGTCAAAAATTGTAAATGCTTAACATCTACTTCAAAATCGTTGTTGTAATTCCAAAAAAGGTCGCAATGCATTTTGTACATTTCTCAGAAAAATCTGATTGCCAGCATAAGTAAGATGGACTCCATCTCTGCGAAAAATGTATGTACTACAAAACATAATATTTTCATTGTGAAAAGAAGACATGCCAAAATCTCTTAGAAAGCCACAAACAGCCTTATTAACATTGCGCTTTGCTTTTTCCATTTGTGGACCAAATGAAGAAGAACGAAGCCACATTTGTCTCTGCGCAATCCGTGAAAATATCACTTGAGAATTAGGAAACATGTCCATAACCTTCCTAAGTCCTTCTTTCATAGCAAATTGCAAAAAAATTCCAGTCACATGTCCTAAACTGTTCCCTCCACAATGAATTACAATTATGTCTGGATGTTGCTCTGGCTCCAAAGTAGCACAGAGAGGTAGCAAGTCCAACCACTTCATTCCACGTACTCCATGCCAGTGTACTTCTACATGTGGGAATCCAAGATCTACAGCTACTCCACAGCTTTCTGCATGCACCTTCAACCAATGTATCCACGAATCTCCTAAAATCCAAACAATCTGTTTTCTGAAACACACAGCCATAGCTATCTTTTGTTCTCTCAGCAAAAAGAGTATCTGAGAAAATCTCTCCTGGCACAACACACCCACCAAACTTTCCTGACCAATCCCTTTCAGTGCTTATTCTCATTTGCATGACTTCTGAACCCAAAAATCCCCTGATGTAACTCCCGATGTCTGCGAACTACCGCCATGTCCGCAGACATATCGTAACATGAACAGCCCTTCTACCATTTCCGCTACACTCTCTCTGCCATTCCCTCATTGGATGTACCTGAAAAATCACATGACCATGCACCAATCACATTCAAGACCTCTACATCTAACTGCATCATCATAGATCAGCACTGCAAATGTACTCTGAATCTCTCTGAGTACAAGTGTCATATCATTGGCAAGCAGCATCTACCAGAAATACTGTACAAGTCTTCAAGATTTCTACTTGCAGCTCCATGCATATCCATATGCATGAACACAAACTTCAGGTATGCATATTTTCTGTATAGTAGATGAACACATTTTCAAACAGACTTTTACCTTGTAAAATCTGTAAAATGAATTTACTGTACTTTTTTCAATTTCCTAAAATCAACTATCACTTATAAACCTTTATACTTTTTACTTTCTTTATACACACACACTCAAATCATGTTAAACTAACATTTTTAAATGAAATATATAGACTACATATATTCAAACAAAATTGCATGCAAACACAATCTATGTTTAAACCTTTATAAAAATACTTATACAATTTCATATTTTTTGTTTTTATTTATTTATTTACTTAATTACTTTAATTTAGACATGACATTGAGGCGCTATTACCTAGAACAGTTTACTTACAGAAATAGTGGTATTCACTAATATATTATAAATTTCACAAGACATAGTAAAGATATTTTTTTTTTTGCTACAGTTAGTCATTCAATACAATTTGTTCATTAAGAACATATCATATGTACTGAACTGATGCAATGTATCTTATGTAAATAAATTAGTTTAATGGTTTTACAGAAGGCACTGAGGATTTCAATTAAAAAAATCAATATCTAAATTAAAAACAGTGCTATATACAAAGTTACTAATTTGAAGCTTTTACAATTGCAGTGAAGACCAGTTTCCTGAAAAGAAGCAGCCGAATTCGAAGAAGAAAGAAAAACTAAGAAGTTACCTGTTCATTTTAAAGAAAAGTAAGTAAAATATCACCATAATATTTGTATTATTAATCAAATATACTATAACATTAATACAAGTTATTTTGGTTTCTTAAAATAGAGATTTTGTACCATTTTGTCCAAAAATTTCCATGTCTTAAACAGCGATTTACAGCCAGAATGGCCCACAAATTTCTATTTTTGGACACACAAATTAGCCAACTGAACCACTACAATTTTCATATTATAGAACAAACAACTGTTTTAATCGTATACATTAGATTTACTATTTGTACTTTTCCACACCACTAGCTTACTTTTTTTTTGTCATCTGAACCCCAGATTAGTAACACATAAATTCAAGAATACCTATGCCTAGTAGTTTTAGTTCCCAATGCACAATCACACACCATTACACACATCTTTATCATCTTACTCAAACACTCATGCACACAGCACACATACATTCCAGAACACCCCAACCCATATCTTCTTTATTTTTTTCAACAGACCCTAAAGAATGCCTACCAAAAGACAAGTCTGTAGAAAGCAACGCAAAAGTAGAGCAAATGAAAATAAAGGTGTCCAACATAAGCATCCATCTCTAGCAGAATTTGTAAAAAAAGTTGAAACAAAACAGCTAATACAATCATTTAGTGAAACACAAGAAGTTTCAAGTACAACAACTTCGCTCCCTCTATCAAAATGTAAAACAAACCAAAAAACAATTAACAGAAAATCAGCTATCAGTACAGATAAAACTACTTCTTCAAATTTTAATATAGTGCAAAGTAAGCATACCAAGAAAAGTATTTTAGCCAAAATATACCGTCACAAAGTCCTTCAAAATCTTATAAAAACAGGAGAGAAATCAGGTTCAAAGCTTAAAACCTATCGTAGGAAATTAATCTTAGAAGCATTGATGGACAGTGCAATTCTTCTCAAAAGAAATGTATTTATTTTACTGTTAAACAAAATGAAACCACTAACAAAACTAATAACTAAATTACAAAAAAAGACTTCTCAATAAGCGAAATGTCAACAGAAAGAACTTCTTAAGTATCTGCGGAGGTGAATGGAATCACACTACGAGCACAGAACCATATTTTAATGAAGAAGCGTACAAACAAAAGCAAACGAATACAATTGCCATAAATAGCAGTGGTCGAGGTTATGAAAAAAGTGAATAATACCATAATGGAACAAGAAGTACTCCTTACAAAAATATGCCCTGAAAACTTAGAATTACCCCTCCATTCAACTGAATCAGAACGTCTAGTGTACAAATGGCCATGCACGTCAATGTGTAACATTCCCAAACAATGTTTCAAATCTTTACACCAATTCCTCAATAAATATGTAAAAAGCAAAGACAAAATCAAAATTAAATTACTGCAAAATATAGATACCTGTCCAGTGCGCAAGTACACAGGACTACAAGGACATTTATTGGCCTGCATTACAGGACCTACTTGTAAAACCACTTTCCATGATATCAAAAGGATATCAACACATCATTCAACAATAAGAAATCTAGTCTATAAACTGTACTATGCTAAAAGTCCTGCTTTAGCACTAGCAAAGTTAAATAACATCCTTCTACATGGTACAGCAAAAGACCTACTTGAAGAAATTCACTATATCCAGAAAAAATATTTTGGAAGTGAAAGCCATTTACAGAATGAAATAGTTTTAAACCAATTAAGCAACAATTCTACACAAGGCAACCTTTTGCTAAACACATACAAAAAAGAAATACTAAAATTTAAAAGTACATCAGCTGAAGTACCAAACCATGTATGTGTATGTTGTCGTAGAATTTTTTATAAAAGTAACACAAAAACTGTGGACCTATCATACAAAATAGAAGACAATGAAGATTCTAAATGGTTTGAATTAGCTCTCTACCTTGTAGCAGAAAACAAATATGAAATAACTGAGCCCTTAATACTTTGCAGTTATTGCACTACAAAACTTGACAACAACCAAACTCCTTCACGTTCTATCACAAATAATTTGGAATTATACCCAGTACCAAAACCTCTACAACAACTTAATTTATATGAGAGCATCATAATTCAAACAGTACACCCATTTCAAGCAATAATACGCCTTCAACCAAAAACAGCAAAATTACCTCCCTCTGAATTGGTAAAAGGCATTCGTGGAAAAGTAGTTTATTTACCATTAAATCTAAAAGAAAATGTGCATACTCTGGGAGTGCAACGTCCAATGCAGCAATCTTTAATTATATTAGTAAATGGAGTACCTACAAAAGACAAAAAAATATGGCAACAGCTGGTAGATTTATATAAAGTTAGACAAGCCTTCCAATATCTTAAAGACAATAATGAATATTACAAAGAAATTAATATTGAAGAAAACTTGAAAGATACAACTGAAATAATTCAAGAAACACAAGAAGCTTGTCAATTTGAGCTACTAGATCCTGCTACAATATCAAATAATTTAGACCATTATACAATTCATCCTTTGCACTGTAATGACACCGTACAAGATGTACTGGAAACTTACCAAATGCGTCAAACAAAAGGATCGCCAATCAGTATATGGGAAAAAAGTATAGAAGCACGTGCTTTTCCTCTACTCTTTCCTACTGGCAAAGGAGGGAGGTATGATGATAGACCTATTCAAATATCAGCTTCAGAATACCGCTCATTACGGATGTATTCTGAAGATCCCAGATTTAGACAAAATGCGGAACTAGCAACTTTATGTTACGGAGTTGCACACATATTAAAATCAGGATCACACTTTCAAAATATGACAGCTACACAATTATTAGAGAAAGTGCAACAAAAGGATGAGGTTTTACAATCAAATATTACAAATCTATTAGCAAACATGCGTGGTACTAAAGAGTACTGGTTTCGACGTCATGGAGATGTACGTTGTATGATCAGAAACCTTGGCCCACGCACTTGGTTTGTTACATTAAGTTGTGCAGAATATGCATGGGAAGATTTACATGATTTCCTACGCATATCAAATAAAAACAAAACAAACATAGATATTCTAACACCTGGAGAACTTTGTTCTTTGGATCCTGTTAATGTTTCAAGATATTTTCACCATCGCTTCATTGCTATGCTACATTTTATTTGTAATAAAACTGTTCCTCCCCTTGGAGAAGTGCAACACTTCTTTTGGAGAAAAGAATACCAAGCCAGAGGAGCATCACATGTCCACATGCTTTTATGGATTAAATATGCTCCTAAATTTGGTCAAGACAGTGATGCCACTGTTTTACAGTTTATTGAAAAATATGTCACTTGTGAAATTCCATCAGAAGCCACAAATAGTGATCTTCGTGCACAAATTTTACAATTTCAAAGACACAAATGTGGAAAATATGGTCGTCGCAAATACAAAAACAAAGGCAAATACTACACCAAATGACGATTTGGTTTCCCTAGACCAGTTACAAATACAGGTCAAGTAAACAACCTCATGTCTTCAGTTAGACATAGTGTTAAAGGTAAGTCACCTAAAAATACATATTACATAAAAAGAAAAGAAGAATAAAAATATATCAATGATTATAATGCAATCATTGCCCACTTATGGAATGCAAACATAGATGTGCAGTACATTGCAGACAATTCTACTGCAGTTGCACGATATGTCACAGCATACTTAACTAAAGCAGAAAAGACGGAGCTCCAAGACCTCTGGAATGACCTGTCATCAGATAAAACAGTATCTCAGAAATTATACAGCTTGGGCATAAAAATGCTCACCCATAGAGAATGTGGATCTTATGAAGCAGCTGATCGTTTAACTGGTACTTCATTGTATGGTAAATCTGAAAATATAGTATGGCTAAGTCTTGGTCCAGCTAAATCTAGAAAAAGAGTTATAAAATCATATGAAGATATAGTAACAATAGCCAAACATGATCCCAACAGCCAAGACATTTTAAAAAACAATTTATTGGACACATACTACCCAAACAGAAGTAATACTTTGCAAAACATGTGTCTATACCAAATAGCCCAAAACTACACATACAAAAATAATATGAAACCTGATGAAAAAAAAGGTAAATATAGAGTGACAGACTGTGAAGGCATCTCAATTAAACTCACTAAACCAAATTTAATTAATCATATCAAATTGTCATTGAAGACTCCTCAACATAAAGAAGTATATTACATGTCCCTGCTACAACTCTTCAAACCATGGAGAAAAGAAGAACAATTACTAGATAACTATGACTCATATGAGGATGCTTTCAAAGCAAATGAAAGCACTATAACTGATGTAAACTTTACACAGTACAAAACAATGTTGCACAATGAACAGCAACATGAAGAAGAACTCCAAGCCCAACTAGATAAGGATACTCCTGACAGTAGTCAACCTTCTGTAACAGGAAGCCAATAACCACTGGGAGAACCACTAATAACACATGAGGCAGAATTAGCTATGATAGAAGTAGAAAACACCATGTGTCAGTATGAAGATAAGGAAGACTTAACTATACTACAATCAAAACTAAACAATGAGCAAAGTAGCATTTTTCAAGAAGTAACAAAACAAATTGCACATGGTGTAAAACATGAAAATAAAGAATGTTACTTCCATAATTATAAACCTATACTACTGTACGTCAGTGGTGAAGCTGGTTCTGGCAAAACATTCCTAATCAAAATCATTAGTAAGTTCCTTCAACAATTGACAAACAGCAAACTGTCATGTGTTGTCACTGCCCCCACAGGTTTAGCTGCCTACAACATAGGTGGTGTTACATTACACCGATTACTACTATTACCAGTAGAACACCAGAACAAATTAGACTATTACAAACTTTCTGCAGAAGCTGCAATGGAATTACGCAGAGTATTGAAACAAATGAAAATGCTACTAATAGATGAAGTGAGCATGGTCTCCAACCTGATGTTATCTTTGATTCCCCTCAGTTTACAAGAAGTACTCAAAACAGACTATGAAGAGCTCTTTGCAGGAAAACACATTATTGTTTTTGGAGATCTGCTTCAATTAACACCAGTAAAAGGTGAACCTATTTTTAAAACATTAGGGCACAAACTCTGCCGTAAAACTGTTGGCAGCATTGGAAATGTCAACCTTTGGCAACATTTCCAATACAGAGAATTAACAGAAAACATGTGCCAATCTGCAGATCTCACTTATGCCAACATTTTAAAAAGTTTGAGAGTTGGTATACTTTCTAAAGAAGCAGAAGCAACATTGAAAACCCGGCACATTAATGCACTTTATGGCGATAATGCATGTGCTACAGATGTTATGGAACAATTAGCCCACAAAAATGTCATTTGTATGGCCTTAATGCCAACTCTTGCAAGCTGTCTCAAATTCAATGAAATAATGTTAAGTAAAGAAATGCAACCAATAATGGAAATTAGCACCACAGACAAACTAGATGTACATGGTATGACACTACCCATGTGTGACCAAGCCACAACAAGACTAAATAATTTAGAAAAATCAATCTCAAACACAGCAGGCTTAGAAAAGATGTTAAAATTATCCTTAAATTGCAGAGTAATGCTTAAACGTAACCTTGACGTGGACCAAGGACTAGTTAATGGAGCACTGGGTACAGTTGTTGGCTTTCAAACATACCCACGTGACAACAAAATTCAGTTTGTCAATATACTCTTTGACAAACTTTCAGAAGTAAAACGGATAGGACGCTCAACAGCTAGATTCCTTCTCTTCAAAGATATGTATGTACGCAGAGAACAATTTTCTCTAACTCTTGCATACGCAGTCACGATTCATAAATCACAAGGTCTTACCCTAGACAAAGCAATGATAGATATTGGTAACACAGTCTTTAAAGAAGGCATGAGCTACGTAGCACTATCACGCTTACGTACACTTGACGGTCTATTTCTAATCAACTTTGATGCAAGTAAAGTAAACGCTGATATTCCTTGCATTTTAGAATATAATAGACTTCGCCCACTATACACTCCCCATCTAAACACATATTCTGTTCCACAAAAACTAAAACGTTGTAAAAGAAAACTAAATCAAACAGAAATGCAACAGGACGTCACTACAAATCCTCCAAAGAGAGTAAAAGAAACTAATACTTCATCAAGTACCACAAACAAAAAAGAATCAATTAGAGAAAGTAAACCAGGTATTTCCTTAAAGAAGGAAGACAAACTCCAAAAAAAGCAGTTAGATACAGAACTACCTGGACCATTTAAATTCTCAAATATAGTTAGGGTAAGTTGCTATGCAAATGTAGCAATGAATATTCTATTTCAATTACCACCAATTGTTGACATTATTTACTTACACAGTACAGACCCATTGTGTTTGCAAATGTTTTTACTTCACAGAAATGCAGCAAACAATCCTGACAACACATATAGTGTTTTTGGAATAAGACGACAATTGGACTACTGTGCTGGAATGGTGAAATTCACTATAAACTCACAGGAAGATCCACAAGAATTTCTAATGTACTTACTACAAGTACTGGAAAACAAAAACATACCTATAAATGAAATCTTTCAGATTTCATACACGTGGAAACATACATGCACTCTCTGCAACAATGTGACACAAGAAGAAATCCCCAATGAACGCTTCATATATATATCAATACCAAATTGTGAATCCATTCCATTTCAGCAACTTGTACAAAATGCAAACCATGGGAGATTATGCTCTACCTGCAATTCAGATAATCGCTCCACGTTAGTAATACAAACACATAGTAAATACGTAATACTAATGCTTCTACGTTAAAATGCAGATGGTACCAAAAACAACTGCAAGCTGACTTGATTCACACATGGTCAAATATCAGTTGGTAAGAAAACCTTCACAACAATAGGTATAATCTACCACGAAGGAGCCACAACCAATTCAGGGCACTACACTGCATATATAAAAAAGAAATGTGGATGGTTTGAATGTAATGATAGTACCATTACTCTAAAGCAGAGATTACCAGCAAATCTTACAAACGCTTATTTGATGTTCTTAAAACCAAAATTTGATAAATAAACTGTATTTAAACCTTTAAATAAATTTGTGTTAAAAAATATAAACTGTTAGAATACTCCAAAAGCTATCTAGCTGCTCAAAGATTCTACAACAACTAATCAGATAAATGAATACCACTAAATTAGACCAGAAAATACACAGTTAGAATACGCCAATTGGTATCTAACTGTCCCAAAATTATAAATTTGTGTTAAAATAATATAAACTGTTAGAATACTCCAAAAGCTATCTAACAGCTGAAAGATTCTACAACTAATAAGATAAATGAATACCACTAAATTAGGCCAAAAAATACACAGTTAGAATACGCCAATTGGTATCTAACTGTCCCAAAATTTAACAATATCCAAATAGATAAATCAAAACCACTAAAATATATTAAAAAAATAGACAGTTAGAATACGCCAATTGGTATCTAACTGCTCCAAAATTTTATAATATCAAAACAAATGAAGAATCTGTTAATGCTCCAAAAAAATACAACAAAGCAAAGTATAAAGCACTAGCTAGAAACAACAAGTGAACACTGAAAACAAACAAACAAATAAACTGTAGTATAACAGAAAAAGTTTTTTTTTTTAATCCAACATGGATTTTTTTTTTCTCCCACAGACCCAATGATTTTAGAAACAAATACAGAAACTGAGCAATTTGCACAGTACTCTGATTTGTACTCTACTAAATATGAGGGTCGAAAAAAAATAAAAGTATATTGCTTATACAATGTAATAAGTCATTACAAAATACTAATACTAACATGCTATTTTCTTTTATCACAGAAATGAAGAAGAAAAACATGGACTCCCATTACTAGACCAAACAGTAAGTATACAATAATAAGGACAACCATAGCAGCATATCACATCCATAGTATCTAATACCTTTGTTCCTTATACATTTGTTTTTCACCCAAAGTTATAAGCAAATATGAATGTGATATGCTGAGGTGGTTGTTGCCAGGGCAACAACCACCGCAGCATATCACATCCTTAGAGTCAAACATTTCAACTATGATCTATGGGAAACTTTTAATGTCAGCGAACAATGTGAGTGTTCTTAGAACACTTTGAACTTGCCAGCGAACAATACGGACACCGTTTTCAGGACACCCCCTACGAACATTTCAGAACAACGCGATAGTTCTTAGAACACTTTCAACTTAACAACGAACAATACGGACAGCGTCCTAAGGACACCCCGTACGAACATTCCAGGACACCGGAAGTGTTCTCAAAAACATCTTCAGAACACCCCATCTTGTTTATCTGCGAACATTTCAGGACACCGCGAGTGTTCTTAGGACACATTCAACTTGACAGAGAACAATACGGACAGCGTCCTCAGGACACCCCCTACGAACACTCCCCAGACACCGCGAGTGTTCTTAGAAGCGTCTTCAGAACACCCCCATTTTGTTTATTTGCGAACATTTCAGGTCACCACGGGTGTTCTTAGAACACAATCAACTTGACAGAGAACAATACGGACAGCGTCCTCAGGACACCCCCTACGAACATTCCAGGACACCGGGAGTGTTCTTAGAAGCGTCTTCAGAACACCACCATCTTGTTTATTTGCGAACATTTCAGGACACCGCGAGTGTTCTTAGGACACATTCAACTTGACAAAGAACAATACGGACAGCGTCCTCAGGACACCCCCTACGAACACTCCCCGGACACCGCGAGTGTTCTTAGAAGCGTCTTCAGAACACCCCCCTTTTGTTTATTTGCGAACATTTCAGGAAACCGCGGGTGTTCTCAGAACACATTCAAATTGATAGAGAACAATACGGACAGCGTCCTCAGGACACCCCCTACGAACACTCCCAGGACACTGCGAGTGTTCTTAGAACAGTTTCACTTTGCTTGCGAACAAAACGGACACATATTGACTCCTTAGAACACCCCCTAGTCAGCTTATTTAGAACATTTCAGAACACCTGTGATGTCCGCAAACAAATCGAACACAAAAAGAACGTCTAACACATAAAAAACACAACTTTTATCCTATCTCATACACTCCCACCCTCCCCAAACACTCCTACACACCAACACACTCTACAAAATACACATTTTGAACAAAGTTTCACCGCGCTGTCCGGGGACGTCCACGAATCCAAGATGGCGGGCGCTACCGAAAAATCTGACGCGCTTCATGCTCCACGCCGTCCAATCAGCGAACAGGTTGCATGTCTGCGAACATCACGCAAGACGATTTGGCCAATCAGGACACTGTCCGCGGAGCGAACAGGGAAGTGTGTCCGCGAACCGAACACAGATATCACTAATTTTTTTTTACCTACTTTTTGGTCATTTTTAAAAAAACTACTGGACGGATTTTCACCAAATCTGCAAAAGCACGCTTTCGGGACCAAGCCGCTGCTCCTGGTCCAAATTAGGTGGGCTGTAGGCGCGAGGAAATTTTTTTTCCCATTCAGTCTATGGAGAGTGAGTATAATGTATACAAATATGAGCATATAGAGGGAAGGTAGAGTAATAAAAATAAAACAATGAGAAAGTGCTGATAACCATAATGATTATCTTCATGCACAGAAAGGATTGCTCTCTTTCAAGCCTGTATCTTCCGCTATGTATATGTTTCATATGATGTGACTGGACCCTAAGTCTACAAATATAGTACCTTTTCAATTTTTACTTCCTGACTGTTACTGAAGAAAACTATGTGGCTTCGATATGTCAGTAAAGGATAAAAAGGGAGAGCCAGCCATGTGATGTCGTCAGTGATGTCATCAATGACATTTGTGATGTCATCTTTGATGTCCTGGGTGTTAGTGTTAGCAGTGCACAGTGGCGTGAGTTATGTTTGCTTATGTTACCATAACGGCCGAATTTCAGGGGTTTTTCGGTTTTACTTTGAGCCATAACGTCCCTTTAACAAAGTTTTTTCACTGAATTTCATAGGTTTTTAGTCGCGCAACTTAACCATAACGTCCCTTTAACAAAGTTTTTTTTACTGAATTTCATAGGTTTTTAGTAGCGCAACTTAACCATAACATCCCTTTAACAAAGTTTTTTCACTGAATTTCATAGGTTTTTAGTAGCGCAACTTAACCATAACGTCCCTTTAACAAAGTTTTTTTTTACTGAATTTCATAGGTTTTTAGTAGCACAACTTAACCATAATATCCCTGACTTCATATACATGTAACATAGAACATACTAACCCCCTCGAAGTGATTTTCATGTCCGCGGACTACCGCCATGTCCGCGGACACATCGAAAATCTGAGCGTGGTGAATGTAAATTTAAATAGTGTGCCCCATTTCCCCTTTGAAGTTGGCTCTGAAAAGAGCCGTTTTTTTTTTTTTTTACAGATGCTTGACAGACACCTGTTATTTTGTATTTTTTTTCTTGTTTTTTTTTCTTACTTTACTCCTAAAATCTTCACATAACCTTCTCCAAAGCAACTCTTTCATTCCAAAATAGAAAGGCATTTCCCGTAAAAGATAAAGAAATGCCATCTTCTTTAAAATTAACAGCATTACTGGCATCAATATTCTCATTGTTACAGAAGAACATACCAGCTCTAAGCATGAAGGCACACATACCTCGGTTCATGACACACCTAGCAATATTTTGCTGAGGACAAAAAACTGAACTATTGTCCCATATTGCCCTAGGTAGTAATCCAGAAAAAATTACTTTTGCATTTGGAAGGATCTTCATTACTGCTTGAACCAAGCGTTCCAAATCAGCCAACAAAGTAGGGGCACTGACGTTGCCCAAATGGAAAGCACCATAGTGCAAAACTACCACATGCTGACTGTTCATCGTGGCCATATCCTCACAAACTTGTACAATTCCCTGTACATTGCAATCAGGCACACTGCTCCACACCACCTCCACTCCTTTCACATCAAAGTTCTTTGCAACATGCCTGCATTCAGCGTACTGCTGTAAACCATGCACAAACATGTCTCCGAGCACCAACACCCTGACTTTCTCCACTTCTGCCATCTTCACCACACACAGTCTCTTTCAACACAAATCCACAACCTCGACATCTGATTGGCTGATCCGTACAGTCTTCTTTCCATGTTGGATTTCCTGGAAAACCCCGGATGTAGCACGCCCTGTCCACGAACAGCCGCGGTGTCCGTGGACGGCGTCCACTTTACTCTCTGTGCCATTCCCTCATTGCATACAGCTAAGCAATCACACAATACGAATAACGTCCTCAGAACAACCCCATTTTGTGAATTTTCGAACATTTCAGGACAATTATTATTTCATTATTCAACATATTAACATTACAAATATTATACTTTCATCTTGTACTCTGCACACAATGCTATGTTTCTCCATTAGTAGCTCAGTATACTAGATAGAATCCCATAATACAATGCTATTTATATCAATGCATCGTTCAAAGCACTAATAACAGTATGATATGTATTGCAATATCCTTGACACTTTTTTCGCAACATTATAATAAAAATCCCTAGTACACAAATTCCATGAAAAGTACATACACATGTGATATCATCAGTGATTTCATCAATGACATTTGCGATGTCATCTTTGATGTCCTGTGTGTTAGTCTTAGCAGTGCACGGTGGTGGCGCCAGTTATTTCTCATAGCTTACCATAACTTGCGATTTTCAGGGGTCTTTCGGCTGTACTTAGAACCATAACGTCCTTTAAACAAACTTTTTTTAATATCACGCAAACAATATACAAACATGGCGTGCAAAAAACAACTTCTACAGATGGCTTTACACAGAATGTTGCAAAGTAAGAATTTATGCTCGTTCACAGTGAAGGTCAGCTGCTTCCACAACTTCTACAGATGGCTTTACACAGAATTTTGCAAAGTAAGAATTTATGCTCGTTCACAGTGAAGGTCAGCTGCTTCCATTTTTTTCTCGGGCCCCGGAGAGGCTCACGAAGCGGACTATAAGGTTGTATTGTGTTTTGACCTTGCAGACAGAGATTGTGATGAAAGACTTCTCTTGAAGGAGTGTTGCTAAAACGTAAGAGAAGATAAAGATGAAATTTCTGAAACAAAACCACTTTTATATATTATATCACTGTGCAAAAGATCGTTGGCACACGCAGAGTCGGATTTTGGGACTGCACCACTCGTAGACAATGGAAATTGCAATTGTACTGTAAGTAACCCTTTAGATTATTTTATACCAAATATAATTACAATAGCGTAGCATTAAAGACCGCTCAAGTTGAACTTGTTCGTTGAAAGTGGCATAATGTTTTCTACCGCGCACTATCACCATCCCCTGTCGTTTAGAGGGCTCTGAAAAAGGCAGACGACACAGGGTGGGTTAATAGAAATAATTTACTCGCTGTGCCACTTCACTGTAACCTGTCAAGTGGCACAGCGAGTACAGCGCTCGCTTTGACATCCGTGCACAGCTTGCTAACGCAAGTTTGAATCCCGGCAAGGCCAAACTCAGCCTAAAATGATGATTTTTAATGAAGATCGGCTGGAGAGACTAATTTATGTTTTTTAAAACAGGTATGTGGCTCCATTTTGCCTATATCACGATTTACAGACTCCAGCGGATGGGGTCTTCAACTGCCAGGTGCAGGTCCAAATATGCAACTTCATGACCCTCACCATTTTATGGGACAATCGCCAAGGACCAATATGCCCTTACGCAGTACTAGCGGCTACAAACAACATACCAACCAATAGGGTGGTCTAATGGCTTGTTGTTGGAGCAACCTTCCGATTATCAGAGCGACCATTTACTGCTTTTATCATAAACCAACAGCCTATCTACCGCAAAGGAACAACGCGTGGCTCCAAATAAACTTTTGCTGATCGACAGCAGAGACAATAGCAAATCGCTGAATATTCACTAAACATTTCATGTGAAATAAATGTACTTTACCAAATGTGCAATCCTGCTGTTTACTTTTAAACCACAGTTTCATATTCCGAATTGTGGCGCACTGAGTTGTAAGCTGATCTAACACCCTCTGTACCGCAAAGGAACATCACGTGCCTCAACATGAACTTTTGCGGATCGACAACAAAGACAAATGCAAATTGCTGAATATTCTCTAAACATTTGATGTCAGATAAATGTACTTTACAACATTTACAATCTTGCTGTTTGCTTTTAAATCACTGTTTCATATTCCGAATTATGGCGCGCTGTGTTGTGACATAATATGTGTTGTCTTCCGGGTTCTGTGTAAAGTCACTTAGGACTGCAGAGAACTGGGCGTGTTTGATTACGCACCCAGTAATGTCACGGAGAGAGGCGGGGAATATGAATGCTTTGATAATATTAGGCTTAGGGGCGGGAGATATGATTTAGTGTCGCAAAAGCAAGTCAGCCAGGTCAATAGCGCCAGTCATAGGATTATCACATAATGTCGGCGCACACCAGCCGGATTTATCGTTTCTTTAGTGGACAAAAAGTCGGTTGACACCCCTAGGAAATTGTACTATTAGCGGGCAAAAGGAGTGGTCTTAAAACATTTTCACCCTGACAACGAACAATACAAACAACGTTCTCAGAACCCCCCCATTTTGTGTAATTGCAACCATTTCGGGACACTGCGAGTGTTCTTAGAACACATTCAACTAGACAGATTACAATAAGGACAGCGTCCTGAGGACACCCCCAGTTTGTGTATTTACGAACAATTAAGTACACCGCGAGTGTTCATAGCTCATTTTTACATTCCTTGCGAACAAAAATGACACATACTCCGTCCTCTAAACACCCCACCATTTAGTTTATTTACAAAATGTCAGAACAGCCGTGTTCTCCGCGGACAAATCGAACGCAACAAAAACGTCTAGCACATAAAAAAAAAACATTGAACCTATCTCATACTCCCCCACCCTCCCCAAACACTCTTACCCACCAATACACGGCACTAAATACAATTTTTTATCCACGTTTCACTGCGCTGTACGCGGTCAACTGCGAATACAAGATGGCAGGCGCCACAGAAAATCTGACGCGCTCCACACCCCTCGCCGTCCAATCAGCGAACACGTCGCATGTCCGCGGACATGACGCAAGGCCATGGGCCAATCGGGGTGCTGTCCGTGGAGCGATCAGGGAAGTCCGTCCGCGAAGCGAACACAGATATCACTAATTTTTTTGCCTTACATTTTGGTCATTTTTTAAAAAACTACTGGACAGATTTACACCAAATTTACAAAAGCACGCTTTTGGGACCAGGCCGCCGCTCCTGCCGCAAATTTGGTGTAAATCCATCCAGCGGTTCGGGCTGTAGCCGTGCGCAAAGTTTTTTCCCATTCAGTCTATGGGAAAAAAAAGTTTTGGGACCCCCCCTATAACTTTTCCCCCCCTGGACGAATCCTCACCAAACTTTGCAAATAAATTCAGAGTGATCCAAATACTTTTTTTGCAAAGTTTGGCGAGGATCCGTCCAGGGAGAGCGAAGTTATAAGCCGCCCAAAAAGTGCTCTTCCTATGGAAACAGCAACTTAACCATAACTACATGGCCGCTACTATATATATATATTCGGTCAATTGTGAAATGGTCAATTGTGACCCTTTAAATTCGGTCAATTGTTCATTCGAACAATTGTAAACAAAAAATTTGGGTAATACCTAATTTTATAACACACTGGACAGTCTTTTTCATATTTATATTGTTATTTTTCACATCTTATAATATGAAACAATTTTTATTTAGATAGGTGTGTGTGTAAACAGAGTAAACAGAAATTTGGAGAGCTGAATGCTTTGAAAGTGTCACTTCATCATAGCAGAAGTGAGAAATGACAGTAAGTTCATTTTACAGTTTATACAAGGTCAGCGGCATTTACTCTGTTCATATTTTTATTTATTTTGTTTTACATTTTTAAAGTGCTTACACAGCCCACGGGCATCGAGGCGCTGATACAGGAATTGTTTGTTTTTTAGTTGCGTAATTATTTTGTCTTAGTTGTGTATTTATAATGTGCTTAAAAACACAGTGGTTTCTAAGCGCCAACCCGGGGATTGCATCTGTGTTGCTTCGTGTCGGCTTGCTTTGAAGGCGCGCACATTGCCGCTGAGCTATGCTCCCGTGATGTATTGTATTTCTAGAAGAGGTATGCATGTACTGTGTACAAAATATTCATACATGTAGTCTGTGTTCATGCATGTGGATGTGCTTGAATCTGCAAGTGGAAATCTTGGGAAGTTTAATATTAGTTGTTGCTGTAGGTCCTTTGCAGTGACAGCCGCATTGTACTGAGAGTGATCAATAATACATCTAAAGTGCTGCTCTATGATGACAGAGTTAGATGTAGAGTTCTTGGATGTGATTGGTGGATGATTGTGTGACTGCTTAACAGTAGCCAATGAGGAAATGGTGCAGAGAGTGCAGTGGAAAGGTTAGACAGACAGGACATGCTACATGCGGGGTTTCCGACCATGAAGTGGCAGTGTATTTAAGGATTAGCCAATCAGGTGTTGAGGTTCTGCTTCATATTGAGAGAGGCTGTGTGTAGTGAAGATGGCGGAGGTGCAAAAAGTCAGGGAGTTGGTGGTTGGAGAATGCAAAATCTAGGAATGTGACTAACCAATTTTGACACAAAAGGAGTGTATGTGGTGTGGAGCACTGTGCCTGATTTGAATTTGCAAGCAATTCTAGTAGTTTGTCAGGATGTGGCTAGGTTTCATAGTTCACATGTAGCTATCCTACACTGTGATGCTGTGCATTTGGGCTATGTTAGTGGCCCTACTTTGTTGCAGGATCTGGATAATTTGGTTCAGGCAATCATGAAAGTCCTTCCAAATGAGGTTATTTTGTCTGGGTTGACACCTAGGACAATAAGGGATAATAGTTCTGTTTTTTGTCCTCAGCAAAATGTTGCTGGGTGCTTAGTCAACCGAGGCATGTTTGGTTTTATGACTAGATCGGGCATGTTGTTTTGTAACAATGACAACATTGACTCTGGTAATGTTGATTACTTTAAGGAAAATGGCATTTCCTTATCTTTTATGGGAAATGCCATGCTATTTTGGAATGTAAGGGTTGCTTTTGAGAAGCTAATGTGAAGATTTTTGGAGGAGAATAAGAACAAAAAATTAGAAAATAAAAGGTGTTTCTGAAGCTAAAATCAAAAGGGAAATGGGGCACACTATTTAATTTTTCATCCCCCAAGCTCAGATGTTTTGATATGCCCGTGGACAGCGCAGTTGTCCGCGGACAGTGCGTATTACATTCAGGGATTTTGGGGTTGAGTGGCATGCAAATGAAACTGAGCAGAGCAAGGGATTGGTCAATAAGGTTTACCGGGTGTGTTGTGTAAGGAAAGAGATTGTCAGTAGGTATTTTTCCTGATAGAAGAGCAGATAGCTATGGCTGTGTGTTTCAGAAAGCAGATTGTTTGGATTTCGGGAGATTCGTGGATAAATTGGTTGGAGGTGCATGCAGATTGCTGTGGAGTGGCTGCACATCTTGGATTCTCTCATGTGGAACTGCACTGGCATGGAGTGCGTGGAATAAAGTGGGTAGATTTGGTACCTCGCTGTGCTACTTTGGTGATACAGCGTCATCCAGACATTATTATTATTCATTGGGGAGGGAACAGTTTAGGACATGTGTCTGGAATCTCTTTGCAATTTGCAAAGAAGGACTTGGGAAAGTCATGGACATGTATCCAAACTCTAGAGTAATTTTTTCCGTATTGTAAGACAAATGTTACTTTCTTTTTCATTTGGTCCACAAATGGAGAAAGCAAGGCACAATGTTAACAAGGCTATTTGTGCCTTTTTGAGAGATGTTGGTATGTCCTCTTTTCAGAATGAAAACATTATGTTTTGTAGCACACACATTTTTCGGAGAGATGGAGTAAATCTTACTTATGCCGGCAATCAGATTTTTCTGCAAAATATACAAAATGCACTGCAACCTTTTTTGGTATTAGAGCAATTCATTTTGCAGTAGGTGTTGACCATTTGACGTTTTCGTAACCCAATCAAACACCACAAAAAGGCTCTTTTCAGAGCCACCACTTCCTCCCAGAGAAAAGTGCAATGGTTGTGGCAGGGCAGCACTGGACAGATTTAAGATGTCCGCAAATTTCTAAAAAATGCACAGGGCCCTGCACTATTTATTTGTCACTTCTGTTTTTAATCTGTAAAAGGTGGTGTAAAGACCATGGGGGGTGTCTGTACTTCTGCTCTCTATATGGTAGAGGAGAGGCACAGAGGACCCGAACCAAGATTCTCTATTATTGGTACATGGTTGAGCAATCAAGGCCTAGCTTCTCAGGAGGTGATGCAGGCTTGTTCTTAAGTACAGTCTAGTCCTCAAGCCCCCAAAAAGGAATTTCCACACACTGTATTAGTTAAAACACAGTCTTTATATAATTAATATTCATTTTTATGTACACTATCACAATAACTCACTTTGTGCTCAGAAAATCTAGAATGGCAAATATATGCAGTTCTAAAGTGGTACCACAATTATTATCAGAACTCATTAAAGTGCATCAGCTATACTCTGGTCAAATGTCACACAGATCACTCAATAAAGCAAACCAACAATAGAAATAGGAGGAAAGCAGTTGGTCAGAACAATTGGCAGAATACTGACCCCTACCACTAGACACAGTTCTGTGTGGAGATCCCCCCACCTGGGCAACCTCTAGAATAAAGATATAGCACAAGCCAGTCCATATATTGTTTACAAGAGTCTTTCCAATAGTTCAACAACCCCAAAGTACCTGGTTTTGTAGAGTTCCTCGTCGGGAAATCGATGGCCCTTCTTGAGTGCACTCCCTTTAAGGCAGGAGCCATGGGTCGTCGAACGTCCGTCAATGAACACGGTGAATTACGGCGGTGAAGTGGCAGCTTCGTTCCTATCGGTGCTCGTCGACGGGGAAGTGTAGACATCCTGCAAGGAAGAGGCGTGCGGGGCACCTCGATGTCGATAGTTCTGGAGCGCAAAGAGTTTGAAGAACTATGGCCCAGCAAGGGCGTCGAGTCGTCGGCGTCTCTGTAGTCTTTGGGTGGCAGGAAACACACCGGCGTATGCTCCTCAGTGCGTCGACGGCCTGGCCTTCTCTGGCGGGACAAGGTGGCCGGTGGTGCAGGCGAGAGTGTCCTTGGATCAAATGAAGTTCCTAGGCAATGGGAGCACAACGGCTTCTCTTTGGGATTCCGCGGTAGTCCCTGTCTCCGGTCGGCAGCCTGTCATAGGTCTGTCTACCAGGGAGCTTTGGCAAAGATCAGCTGGTGCACAATGGTCCCCCGTAGCTCGGGAAGAGGGCGCCTTACCAGGTCCTCTCTGGGTCAGTCCTTGGAGACACAGCAGCTTTCAGATTGATGAGGAAGTGCAACAGCAATTCTTCTCTTCCAGCAGGGCTTCAAGGTCAAGTTTCAGTTTTACTCCAGTTACTCTTCAGCTTCTGCACACGAATTCTAGCAGTAAGAGTCCCCCAGATATACTAGTTCATCTCCCATTCATTCTGCTGGGTCACACTCGGGCAACCAATCGGTCAGAAGGGTATTCATGCAGGCAGGCATCCAATCAGGTGCATAGTGCATTCAGGCCATTCACTTCTCTCCAGACACTCACAACAAGTTATGTGTGTTGGGACATGTACCCAGCTATTCAACACTCCACACTGCATTCCTACCAGTTTCTGGCAGCGCTGTCACAGTCATTGTGGCAATCAGTAGCTACTAGACATCCACAATAGAAAATGCATATTCGTCATACACTCCATTCACCCAGGTCCCACCCACAGGGTGTACCCACAATTACAGTCACTGGGAAGGCTCCAGCCAGTCTGGCCGGGACTTCACAACAACACCATATATGGAACTTCCATCAAAAAAAGCCAGTCAGGAGAAAGGGACCAAGTCAGGGTTTCCTAGGACTTTGGGAAAACAAGGTAACAGGCAATAGAAAGCAAGAGGCCACAGGGGCCACCTTGTTTCCTATCAGGAATCAACTGATTCCAATGGCAGGGCCTGGGTATCCCAAAATGGATGATACTTGGAAAACCTGGCAAATTCAGCATGGAGCTGCCACCAACCCATACCCTGCTCTGTGGGCCACACACAGGTGCCCAAAAACATACACTATGGGCACAGGGTTGTACCCCCACCCATGGGTGCCATAAGGGTATCCCATGGGTCTGTTCACCAAAACCAAAAGAGAGAGCTGCACCGGCAGGAGTCCCACATGAACTCCTGCATGGAAAACACAACAGAACACACAATAAAAAGCAGTAAAGGACAAGGATACGGAGGCCCTATCCCTCTGATGCATTTCCAGCATCACAGGTGGCTCTGAAAAGAGCCTTTGTTTTTTTTTGTTGTTGTATATTTTTGTTTTTTTTTAAGCACAACACACAAGGAAAGGAGGGGAAAGGAGGGTAAGGAAGGGACACCAACCACGGGGAAAGAAAAAGCAGGTAGAGAGAGGAAGATGTAGGGTGGGCCTCATTCAGGTAGGTCGCATACCTTCTCGTACTCTGTGATTGCAGTCTCGAAAGCAGTCCGAAGGTTCTCCCCTTTCAGTACATGCACAATATTGTGACTGATGAAAGATAAGGGTCAACAGCATCATGAATGGCCTGTGAGGCAGCCGGTAGGATGCACTGTCACACATGAGTGTCTCTTATGGTGGCAGGAGCGGAAACGGAGGATGTTGCAGGGGAACTCAACCTACTACGTTTATCGCAAGGTACAACTTTACGAATAGCCCCACCGTGGAACGACTTTAGGTGTCGCTTTATTGATGTAGTACCAAAGCTATACGAACCAGGCTTGCTACGACTGAGCACCATGTGGCACTGAGTGCAGATGACTTTCTTTGCTTGAGCTTTTGACTTTCCATCAACTCTGGTAAATAACCGCCACACCCAAGACTCACGATGATTGCTAGTAGTAGGGAATTCCACTACCTCATCCTCTTCATCCTCTTCTCCCGTCTCTTCTGCATCCTCATGCCTGTTCCCCTCTGCAGCCCATTGGGGACGTGGTGGAGGAGTTGGGGGTGCTGATGCTGAGGCAGTAGCAGCAGAAGCAATTTGGGATGCCATCTGGAAGGTTAATTACCAGGAACTAGGAACTAAGAACCAAGAACAGCAACTTGCACAATTGTCCTGTTGTAAATCTTGGAAATCCAAAAGCAGAATGAGGATCAGCTCTGGGGTGTGGCCTTTTATAGGGGTGCTGGGGCACGCTTCGAGGCCACCCGCACCGTCCCCCAACACTTCAAACACTAAGAATGGGCTCAAAAATTTCCAAAAAGTATGTAGATCAGTTGGGAAATTGTCTGGGACATGTGCAATGGTGAACTTTTACTGTAAAATACCTTTGAATGATCAAAAAGCACTTTTTAAATGTCCGGGGACCCAGACAGTGTCCGGAAATAAGGATAGATGCTCAGCATTGATGCGGTCACATGATGACGTCGGGGACATGTTCGCAAATGGGACGGCTGTCTGCAGGACACCAAATGCGCAGTGCCGGTTGTGCGCATGTGCGCGGGTGTTCTACGGACAGTATTTGGGTCCCTGAACTAATTAAAAGTGCGACACATGTGTGGTGGACAGTTGCGGAGAGGCGCGATGTTCGTAGGACCCAAGTGTGTGATGCGCATGTGCGCAGGTGTTCTACGAACAATGTTGAACTCCCCGAATAAAATAAATGTGCGTAAAAAATTTGCACACATGCGGACGGGATATGTGTTCTACGGATACATTAATTCTGGTTGTGGACATTACGAACAGCAGGGGTGTTATTAGGACACCCCTATTTTGGGTGATAGCGGACAGGTGGACATCTTCAGGGTAATTCATAGAATTTCGCACAAAAGTGGCGCACGCGGCTGGCGCACAGTGTGCGCGTGCGAATGTCTGCGCCAGCCACGTGCGCTAAAATCGATTTCCGCGCACAGCGTATTCATGGATTTTAGCTTCCAAAACCAGCCGTGGTGCAGAGTGGTGCAGCGACCCTGCAGCAGCACCAGTTACGCCCCCAAGAACGCACTCGCGCAAGGAAAAGCCATCAAAATCCCCAATACAGTGCAAAGGGCTGTGTTAACCCTGGACCAGTTTACAGGGCTGCCAAACAGTAAACGCCAAGCGGGGAACGTGTATTATTGGGGTTCGCGTGAAGTTTCACACGCGAAAGGGCCTGTGCGAGCTGGGTACATGTATAACTGGGTTTCGTGTGAAGTTTCACACGCGATTGGAGGAGGCTACGTGTATTACGGGGTTCGCAGGAACTTTCACACGCGAAAGGGCCTGTGTGAGTGGGGTACGTGTATAACTGGGGTCCGCGGGAAGTTTCACCCACGATTTCAGCAGGGTACGTGTATTACGGGGGTTAGCGGGAAGTCTCACATGCGATTGGATCCGGGTACATGTATTTCGGGGGTGCGCGGGAAGTCTCACATTTGAAAGGGCCTGTGCGAGTGGGGTACGTTTATAACTGCGGTTCGCGGGAAGTTTCACACGCGATTTCAGCAGGGTACGTGTATTACTGGGGTTCGCGGGAAGTCTCACACGCGATTGGATCCGGGTACGTGTATTTCGAGGTGGTGCGCGGGAAGTTTCACACGCGAAAGGGCCTGTGCGAGTGGGGTGTGTGTATTCCTGGGGTTTGCGTGAAGTTTTACATGCGAAAGGGCCCTGTGCGAGTGGGGTACGTGTTATCCTGGGGTTCGCGTGAAGTTTTACACGCGAAAGGGCAACGCCTGTGCGCGATACATCACAGACGTGATTACGCACTAAGGGCCTTTGGTCCAATGAAATCGCATACATGTGCTGACCCGCTTACGTGGTAAGGGCCTTTCCTCGAATTACACGCTGACGTGCACCTTTTTCACGTGCCAAATCACTCCGCATCAAGCTGGCCACGCATACACACAGCGAAGACCACGCTCCTGCCCCGAAGGCCATTTTCCTGCCCCCCAGAGCCCCGAGCACGCTCCCACCTGCCATCTGCTGCTGCCTGACTGTCTGCTGCCCATGTGCCCTGCTATTTGGTGCCTGCACATCAGCTATCTGCAGGGGTACAGTTGCTGTGTCCACCCCTGCTGGAACAGAAGACTCCCGACTGGGATACCATCGCTCCACAGCCCAGCCCCAGGACCCAGTTGCCCACCCACTCCTGCCTCTGGGGTTGCCATGTCGGTCATATCTCCATCTGGCACCACTGGCAACCCTCAGCCAGAGAGGCAGAGGGCGACCAGCTTCACTGCCACCGAAGTTGGTGTCCTGGTGGAGCATGTCCTGGGGCATTATGATGCCCTCTTCGGAACATCACGCGCCAACAAAGAAGGGGATCTGGGACGACATAGTGGTTGCCATCAATGCAAAGGGGGTGGCAACCCACGACATCAAGCACGTCAAGTAGCGCTCGGAGGACTTCAGGTCCAGGACCCTCCACAAGGCCCGGCGCCTCGCGGAGGGGGGCCGGGCACGCATGAGTAACATCCAGATGAGGGTCCTGGAACGCGTAGGCCCAGCGCTCCACGCCCAGATCCTTCTGAGGCAGACCCGTCTGGAGTTGAGCTGTAAGTGGCCAAGCATTGCTGTGTGAGACAGGGCATGCTGCAGTGTGCTGGTAGTCTGATGCTTGCCTGTATGTGTGACATAGGCCATGTATGGATGTGTGTGTGCAGGGACATCATGGTCATGCATGTGAGACCAGTTATGTGTGAACCACATGGTTGGTGCATGTGTTTTAATGCAACATGGGGAGCTCTATGCGGAATGCACACATGAAAGCATGGCTGTCTCTGTTCCTGGACATGAAGGGGGGTGAGGAATGGGTGCTGATGTCATGTACATGTATGGTTCACATGTGTGTGTGTGTGCCTGAGAAGTGTGTGAAACGCCATGGATACATGTGACTTTGAAGGCAACATCTTGGTTTACAGGGGCCCTTCTACATGGATGTTGATGTTGATTGCAGGCGCCAGGACTGTTTCTGCATGTGTGTCATGTGCATTCACCCATGTGTTGTTGAATGACAGGATGGAAGTGACAATTGACAGTGCCACTCATGTGTTATTGCTTCCTGTCTAGGGTATTTTGTACTGTACCCTGATGCTTGTGTTGTATGTCTCCCTCTACGCAGCGTCATGTGAAGAAGAGGGCGGAAATGGCACTGTGGAGCCAAGCGGTGGGGATGCCTCCACTGGGCAGCGACGCAAGGCCCAGCCACCCTCCCAGGAATTACCATCATCCGGGACCGAGGGGGCAGGTGCTGCATCTGCCACAACGGCTGTGGCGGAAGGGCCGGGTGAGCCCCCACAGGGGCTTCCAATGGTGGAAGACGGTGTGGAGACATCCAGGTTGGTGGTCTCCTCAGAGGAGGAGGAGCCTGCTACTGAGCCGCACATGGGGCCTGGTGGGGGTAGTACCACTGGTGCAAGTGGTGCAGTCCAGGGCCAGGGTCAGGAGGCAGCACAGGTCACCGCGGAGGGTCCTGTGCATGTCGCTGTCGCTGACCCTGTGACTGCACCACCATGCACCGGCAGGGAGGCCCCATCCCAGGCCCGTCCGCAGGTAGGGGAGAGTGCCATGTCATCTGCCTCTCCACTACCTGTGGACGAGGGGTCCCACGAACGTATGGGCTCCGTCCTGGTTGGTGGGTTCCTACATGTGTCGCGCACTCTGGCGGACCTCTCCTCCTCTGTGGAGACTATGCGCCAGTCGTTCTCCACACTGTCTTCCGGCCCAGATTCCACCAGGGCCCCCTGTGGACCTGGCCCGACCAACACAGCCAGCTTGGTGGAGCTCACATCCCTGCCAAAGTGGGGAGTTGGCGGCCCAGCATGGGTGGACACCACAACTGGAAACCAGCTGATGGACGATGTGCAGGCACCATCAGACATGGCACATGGACAGCAGCAGCAGGAGCAGGCTCTAGGTGGGAGCAATGATGGCTTGGGGACAGCAACATTGGAGGGGCAGGCATCGGCCAGAGGGCAGGAGGACCCAGGAATGGAAGTGTCTTCCATGTGGCACCGGTTGGGCCAGCAGATAGGTGCGGAGTGGCGGCGGGCGGAAGAGGCGCGGCTCACCATGGTTAGGGCGGAGTTCTCCATGTGTGGGGCTTTGAGGCGGGCAGAGTGCCTCGTGGCAACTCGCAGGGAGTTGGAACAGGCCATGAGTGCCTCCCTGCGAGACCTCGGGGCCAGGACAGAGGCCTGCCTCCGGCAAATAGACATGGAGTTCGATGATGCCCTGGCCCGGGACACCACAGAGTGAGCCGCTGGACTTGCCCGCTGCCATTGTATATAGTTAGATAGTGTTAGGTTTCCTTTCGTTTTTTCTTTATTTTGGTTGCGCTTGGACAATGCACCACGTTTTTGTATATAGTTTTTTATTAGGTAGTATTTTTGATAGGTTTCATTTCATCAGTTGGGCTCATGGACACTGGATTGTTCATCTGTACATAGTTCCCCATTGGATTGTTCTCTTCTTTTTTTATTTTCAGCATGGAGCAATGGTTTTCATTTTCTTTTTTCCCTTGGATTTGCTTTGTTGGACTGTGACTTTGGACACCATTTCTTTTGGATTTCTTTGGATTATGATTTTCTTTTTTTTAATTCTTTTACGGACATGAAGCTTTTCTTTTATCATTCCCTGTAACGCTCACCTGGCTCCCACGGAGGCGCTGGTCTGGTCTGGGTTGCTGTGGCCTCTTCAAGCGTGATGCGCAGAATTCGGACCACCGATTTAACACGACCCCGAAATCTTGCTTGTCGGCCCGTAGGATTATCCTCTGCAGATGAGAAAGGGGATTAACTGTCTGCCGAATAGTGTGCTTGCTCCCCACTGTCTCCCTTCATTCTTCTCTGATTCCTCCAATACCCCGATTTAAGCTCACCTTATGGTTTGGAAGGATGAACTCTCCATCCTGCTTCTGGTGCAGGGGCGCGCGTTCGTCCGGTTACTTCACTGGTTTTCAGAATGGCGCTGGCACATCCACTTGACTTTTCTGAGTAATACGCCGTAAGTATGAAGATGTAAAAGTTCAAGTGTGAGCCTCCTTTTATGTTGTCTTTCCTGACCTTTATTTCAGGTGCAGAACAAAGGTGATGCGTTGAGGGGTTAAATTGCCGGTGGTAAAATCAGGTGAGTTAGTGATGAGGGCGACCCCTCTAAATGTCTTTATAATTCCCCAGTAATGTCTTTTGTCCTTTCCCCATAGGGGCCGGGGTGCGGTACCTGCCAAAGATGCGGCGCCGACCCGAGATGTGGAATGATTCACCAAGAAAAGCCGGTAAGTAATATGGCTGAAAATTCGGCTTTCCTCTTGTGTTCCCTTGCTCACCTTTTGTCTCTTCTTCTCTCCCCTAGGTGCAGAGATGTGGCGACCGGTGCTGAAAGCCGCGATGGAGCCGGGCGGCGTCTCGGGAACAGGTGAGTGAAGCACGGCGCTGCAGCGAGCAACGCGGTGCTTTTAAATGGAAGTCTTCCTTCAGGAATGCTGGCGTGAAGATTCTGGATGCAGGTAAGAAGGTTGAATAAGTTCTTGGTTTTCACCTTTCTCTTCTCTTATTCCCTTACAGGCGTTCCAGGTTCGAGGCGGGCGTGGCTGGAGTCCAGGTGCAGAGGCAGACACGGTGAGCGTTCAGCTGCTGGGATGCAGAACAACGCGAAGCACGTGTGGCTGTCCGGGCGTGGCTTAAATAGCTTTGGAAGAAGTTCCAGGTGAGTATTCTTCCACAGCCCCACCCAAGTAACAAAATAGTTCCATCAGAAAAATAGTTCCTCCTAAGCCTCATTTGGCTTGGTTCTTCATGCACCATGGTCTGCATATGGTGAGTGTGCAGCATGGTCTGCTTCAGGTAAGTGCACCAAACACTTCCCCTTATGAGCCTAGCGCTTATGGCGCCAGGACTGATGTCCAACATGAGCCTGGCGCCAACGGCGCCAGGACAGAGTCCAAAGAGCCCCTATAAAGGGCCGCTGGGCTTTTACCCGGGTGCGTGATGCCTGCTCCCGGGGGTGCTGGGCCTGGCCTGGTGCTCCGGGGGTAGGCATCATGACAGCACACCCCCCAAGGCCCCTCCCAAAGTCTTTTCCCCAGGAAACCTTTTTACTAGCCGAGGTGCATGTACGTGGTCGCTGGGTTCCCAAGATCTTTCCTGAGGCCCGTACCCCTTCCAATCAATTAGATAGAAAAGTTTTGATTTTGAGTCCAAAATGTTCTTCACCTCGAATTTAGGCTCCCCATCTATCTGGACTGGTTCTGGTGGCTTTATTAATCTGGTTCCTGGTTGCACTGGTTTCAAAAGCGACACATGAAAAACGGGATGAATCTGCATGTTAGCTGGTAGATCTAGCTTGACTGCCACTGGGTTAATTATAGCTTTGATCGAGTAAGGGCCTAAATACCTTGGATTAAAAGTCCGAGGTCCCTTGAGTGATAAGTGTTTGGTAGCCAACCATACTTTATCCCCTATTTGGTATGGAGGCGCCTCCTTTCGATGCAGATCCGCATTCTTTTTGTATTTCCCTTTCGCATGTTGTAAGTGTGCAGTAGCATCCTTGAAGGCTTGAGTAATCGTAGAATGCAAATGGTCCACTGCGGGCATTTCGAGGCTCAAAGGTGAGTCCAAGTCTGAAGTACGAGGGTGATGTCCATATAAGGTATAAAAGGGGCTCTGACCAGTTCAAGAGTGTATCGAGTTATTGTATGCATATTCAGCCACCCATAAAATATCCTTCCAATTACCCTCCGATTGGTGCAACATACATCGTAGATATTGTTCAAGGGTCTGGTTTGTTCTCTCCGTTTGACCATCGGTCTGTGGATGGTGGCTGGTTGAGAGCCTTACGTCGATTTATGCCAGTTGACAACACTTTTTCCAAAAATGAGAAATAAACTGGCTTCCCCGATCGGAGATTAGTATAGACGGGAATCCATGCAGACGGATGATATCTTCTAGGAATTCCTTGGCAAGAACAAAAGCTGAAGGTAATCCTTTCAATGGAATAAAATGGGCCATCTTGGAAAACAAATCCACCACAACCAGAATAGTATTGTATCCATTACAAGAGGGCAGGTCCGTGATAAAATCTAGTGACAAGGTGTGCCAAGGTGCTGGTGGAATGTCTAAGGGTTGAAGAAGACCGGCGGGTTTTGTTTTTTTACCTTTGTTTTGGGCGCAAACTCCACAGGACATCACGAAAGATTTAATATCCTTTCGCCAGGTCGGCCACGAGAATTGTCGTTTAATTTTTTCCTCTGTTTTGGCAATGCCATGATGTCCTTCCATCAGAGTATCGTGATGACGGGAAATAACCAGTTCTTGCAATTCCTTTTCTGGCAAAAATTAACGTACTTGGAAGTAAGGTAAGCCATCGTTGATTGAAAAGGCAGATCCCCTCTTGATCCAACCCTGCAAGGCTGAAGAGTCCAGGAATAGTGTTACCCGTGCTTGAATGTCTTCAAGGGTTTGTAAAGTGGTTATCCCCAAGATTCTTTGTTCGGGAATTATCGGCACAGGTTCTGAGTTTGTGTCCATTTCTCCCATTCCAATTCGAGATAGCGCGTCCGCTTTGCCATTCTTAAAGCCGGGACGGTAGGTGATTACAAAATCAAACTCAGCAAAGAATAAAGCCCATCGGAGCTGTCGTGAAGACTGAGCCTTGGCAGTTTTTAAATATTGTAAATTTCGGTGATCAGTGATCACGGTGATGGTATGCCTGGCGCCAAGAAGATAATGCCGCCAAGCCTTAAAGGCGGACTTAATGGCTAATAATTCCTTATCGGTGATTGCATAATTTATCTCCGGCGGCGAGAACTTTCTGGACCAAAATGCTACGGGGTGCAGTTGGTTGGTTTCGGGGTCTCTCTGAGACAGGACAGCTCCCATGGCTAAGCTGGATGTGTCGGTTTCGACTATATATGGGAGATCAGGACGCGGGTGTTTCAAAATAGGTGCAGACGTAAATTTAGCTTTTAATTCCTGAAAGGCCTTTTCAGCTTCCTCAGTCCATTCAAAACGTTTATTCTTCCGCAAGAGTGCAGTGATGGGTTGCACCACCCGTGAAAATTCCGGGATAAACCTGCGATAAAAATTGGCAAAACCAAGCATGCTTTGGACACCTTTCACCGAACTAGGTGATGGCCATTTAAGGATGGCATCCACTTTCCGTGAGTCCATTCGGACCCCTTTAGGTGTCAGGATGAATCCAAGAAACTCAACCTCGGTGGTATGGAAAACGCATTTTTCCAGCTTTGCGAACAGTTTGTGCTGGTGCAATTTCTCAAGGACGGCCCTGTCATGTTTTCTGTGATCAGATTCCGAAGAGGAGTACACCAGAATGTCATCGATATACACGACAACACAGACATCTATGAGTTCCCGAAGGACATCATTCATGAAGAATTGGAAGGCAGCAGGCGCGTTGCACAACCCGAAAGGCATCACCTGGTATTCGAATAGTCTATATTTTGTACGGAAGGCCGTTTTCCATTTGTCGCCTTCTTTTACTCGTACCAGATGATAAGCCCCCCGGAGATCTAACTTGGTGTATATGCAAGCGTCCTTCACTTGGTCAAGGAGTTCAGGGATCAAAGGCAGAGGGTAACGATTTTTAACAGTTATCTGGTTCAATGCGCGGTAATCGATACATGTTCTAAGGTTGCCTTCTTTTTTTGGCATGAAGAACAAAGCTGAGGATGCCGGAGACTTTGATGGGCGAATGAAACCATTGGCTAGGTATTGGTCTAAATATTGTCTCAAATGCAGATTCTACGGCTCAGTAAGGGCATAAATCCTGCTACAAGGGGGTTGTGCACCGGGCAACAGATCGATTTGGCAATCGTATGATCTGTGAGGAGGTAACGTGTTGGCCTGTTCCTTTTGGAAGACGTCCTGAAAGTCTTGGTATTCCGGAGGTAGTTGCATGGAGATAGAAGTTACTGATGCTAGACTGATCTTCAGAGTTTCTGGGTAGCAGGTTCGTGCACACTCCGGAAAGGTTATTCTCTTCGCTCGCCAATCAATTCGAGGATTATGTGTCTCTAACCAAGGGATTCCGAGAATAACCTGAAACTGTGGAGCCTTGATTACATCAAACACAACTGCCTCCCGATGGCCGTCCGGACCTACAAGTGTCACCTCAGCTGTGGAATGTGTTACCAGTCCCGAGGTAATTTCGGTTCCATCAACTGTGGTGATGACATCTTTGCTGGTTTTAAGACGCAGGGGAAGGTTAATCCTGGAGACCAATTCACAATCCACGTAGTTTCCTATAGCCCCACTATCGATGTATGCCTTTATTGCATGCAACCGCTTAGGCTGTTCCGGATCTACGAGAACCATTGGCACAGTGAAATGCGAGGTCTGAGAGTTCGTTTTCAAGCTCGGCAAGCGGACCCCTAAGCTTGTCGGGCGGGTCGTTTCCCGATACAGAGGTTTCATGGATTTTATCAGCGTCTCCTACCACCTTCCTGGGCGGCCTTGCCGGGCAATCTCGTAGAAAGTGTCCAGAGGATCCACAATAAAGACATAAGTGCATCTGCCATCTTCTTTCACGTTCCTTTTGCGTTAAAGGTCCTTTAACTCCTCCGATTTGCATTGGCTCAGAGGCTTCAGTCCCCTTGAGGTTAGCGTGGGTCTTGACTAACACCCGGGTCTCAAACTTGGACCGATCAGCTTTTCTGTTTTGCAGTCTGTGATCCAATTGGACCACTAAGTCTATATATTGTGAGCATTCTTGGGGCGGATTTACAACTTGGGCCAGTACATCTTTAAGTTCTCCGCGTAGACCTCGATAAAATAACGTGATTCTTTTATCTTCTGGCCACCCAGTTTCCACAATTAGTCTATTAAAGGTTGCAATGTAGGAAAGGGGGTCTTGATTGCCCTGTCGCAGAGATAGAAGTTCGTCATCTAGAGCCTGCCCCTGGGAGTGACGAGCAAATAACCTTTCCATGCTTGCTTGAAATCCTTGAAAATCACGAAGAATCGGGTCATCTTGAGATACCAGTGGAACTGACCAATCAGCAGCACTGCCGGTGAGATATGACAATACAAAGGCTACCTTGGTCTGGTCATTAGGGAAGGCCCCAGGTCTGCACAGGAAATGCAAACGACACTGATTCATGAATACAGCGAATCGTTTGGGGTCCCCAGCAAAGCGTTCGGGTGGGGCCAGCGGCATGTTTCCAGGTAGATTTTTCTGCACCGGGTTACTGGAAAGCACAGGAGCAGGGTTCCCTCCGGAACCGGGTAAAGGGGTTTGTCCAGCTTGACCGTGCAAAAGCTGTCTAGCCAGGTCATCAGCTCTTTCCTTTGTTACAATCACTTCCCTCCTGAGAGCCTTAGTTTCTTGACGAGCGGCGTTTACTTCAGCCCGTAATTCCCCCAGTAGTTGGGCCACCTGGTCAGTCTCTGAAGTTTCCATAGCGCCTGGGTGGGAATTTGTAGGAAGGCTTCGCGTTCTGTAACGCTCACCTGGCTCCCACGGAGGCGCTGGTCTGTTCTTGGTTGCTGTGGCCTCTTCAAGCGTGATGCGCAGAATTCGGACCACCGATTGAACACGACCCCCAAATCTTGCTTGTCGGGCCCATAGGATTATCCTTCTGCAGATGAGAAAGGGGATTAACTGTCTGCCGAATAGTGTGCTTGCTCCCCTCTTCCCCCCTTCGTTCTTCTCTGATTCCTCCAATACCCCCGGTTTAAGCTCACCTTATGGTTTGGAAGGATGAACTCTCCATCCTGCTTCTGGTGCAGGGGCGCGCGTTCGTCCAGTTACTTCACTGGTTTTCAGAATGGTGCTGGCACATCCACTTGACTTTTCTGAGTAATACGCCGTAAGTATGAAGATGTAAAAGTTCAAGTGTGAGCCTCCTTTTATGTTGTCTTTCCTGACCTTTATTTCAGGTGCAGAACAAAGGCGATGCGTTGAGGGGTTTAATTGCCGGTGGTAAAATCAGGTGAGTTAGTGATGAAGGCGACCCCTCTAAATGTCTTTATAATTCCCCAGTAATGTCTTTTGTCCTTTCCCCATAGGGGCCGGGGTGCGGTACCTGCCAAAGATGCGGCGCCGACCCGAGATGTGGAATGATTCACCAAGAAAAGCTGGTAAGTAATATGGCTGAAAATTCGGCTTTCCTCTTGTGTTCCCTTGCTCACCTTTTGTCTCTTCTTCTCTCCCCTAGGTGCAGAGATGTGGCGACCGGTGCTGAGAGCCGCGATGGAGCCGGGCGGCGTCTCGGGAACAGGTGAGTGAAGCACGGCGCTGCAGCGAGCAACGCGGTGCTTTTAAATGGAAGTCTTCCTTTAGGAATGCTGGCGTGAAGATTCTGGATGCAGGTAAGAAGGAAAAATAAGTTCTTGGTTTTCACCTTTCTCTTCTCTTATTCCCTTACAGGCGTTCGAGGTTTGAGGCGGGCGTGGCTGGAGTCCAGGTGCAGGAGCAGACACGGTGAGCGTTCAGCTGCTGGGATGCAGAACAACGCGAAGCCCGTGTGGCTGTCCGGGCATGGCTTAAATAGCTTTGGAAGAAGTTCCAGGTGAGTATTCTTCCACAGACCCACAGCCCCACAGCCCCACCCAAGTAACAAAATAGTTCCATCAGAAAAATAGTTCCTCCTAAGCCTCATTTGGCTTGGTTCTTCATACAGCATGGTCTGCATCAGGTGAGTGTGCAGCATGGTCTGCTTCAGGTAAGTGCACCAAACACTTCCCCTTATGAGCCTGGCGCTTATGGCGCCAGGACTGATGCCCACACAACAGGGGACTACCCTGCACCCCTGGTCATGTCCCGCAGGCAGCCCATCCACCATGGGCATCCCCAGCCAAGCCACATGTCACTTTGCACTACTAATCACCAACGCATGACCCCCTGCATCCCCCACCTCCCAGCAGTGCAGGGCACCTGCCAGCAGGCCCCCACTCATGTCCCACTCATGTCCCCCTGAACCCCCACACCCCAGCAGTGCAGGGAACCTGCCAGCAGGCCCCCACTCATGTCCCACTCATGTCCCACTCATGTCCCCCTGCACCCCCACCCCCCAGCAGTGCAGGACACCTGCCAGCAGGCCCCCAATCATGTCCCACTCATGTCCCCCTGCACCCCCACCCCCCAGCAGTGAAATGCTGATCTCATGACACAAACCAAAAGTCAACTATGTACATCAACACATGTCCGTCACAAACATACACTGGTTGGCATTGCTTGTGTAAACCCACATTTTCGCATGCATCAACCCAATGAGCGAATCCCACACATGGAACTAAAAAATGTAAATGTATTATGTACATGAAATCAAAAATGAAATGAAAGCATACCAAAATATGAAACATGAAATGAAAAGCATGTGAAAAAGATGATTGAATGAAAATGATAACCAATCCAAAAAAATTTGAAAGAAAAACAGTCCAAAGTCACCCTCCAACAACGCAAATCCAAAGGAAATGTAAATAAAAATCTCCATTGCTTCATGTTCATAATAAAAAACAAAGAGAAATCAATCCATAGTCCAACTATTTACAATCCATTGTCCGGAAAAAATAAATCCATTGCTCCATGTCCATAATGCAAAAAAACCCCAAAAATGAATACATGATGAAACTATATACAATCCATTGTCCAAGGATGTAAAGGGTCCATGATCCCAACCAAACAAATGAAACCTACCTAACTAACTACCTAAAAATATAACTATATACAAATGTGTGTGGCATTGTCCATTGACCACAAATAAAAGGAAAACGAAAAGGAAACCTAACTCTAAAAACTATTTACAAGGGTAGCAGGCTAGTCCGACGGTTCACTTTTGGATGTCCCGGGGCATCAACAAACTCCTGCTCAATGTCCTGGAGGCGGTCCTCTTCCATGGCCGCGAGGGTTCGCAGGGACGACGACATGTTCTCCTCCAACTCCCTGCGAATTGCCTCGAGGCACTCGGCCCGCCTCAGGGCCCTCCGCATGGAGTTATCCGACCCTGACCATCGTGAGCCATGCCTCTTATGCCCGCTGCCGCTCCGCATCTATAGCATGGCCTAACCGCTGCCATATGGAAGACACTTCCAGTCCTGGGTCCTCCTGCCCTCTGGCCGATGCCTGCCCCTCCAATGTCAAAGGCCCCAAGCCATGATGGCTCCCACCTTGTTGCTGCTGCTGCTGCTGTGCCTCTGCCTGTGCCCTGGCTCTTGCTGCCTGCACATCGTCCTCCGGCTGGGGTGCAGTTGTTGAGGTGGCCACACCTGCTGGATGTCCGACTCCCGACTGTGGCAGGGATGTGTCCTCCACCACTCTGGCCGCAGGGTCAGAGGCAGCTCCACAGGGTACCCAGGTGATACATGGGTGGGAAGAGGGCATGGAGGATGACTGGGGCATAGGGGTTTCAGTTGAGGAGGGAGTCGGAACAAAGTCCAGAAAACTGAGAAATCCGGCCCTGGTGAGCTGTCCCAGTAGGTCAACGCGGTCAACGAGCCATTCGAGAAGACGTGCAATCTCCTCATGAAAAGACTGCAGGTCACCTCGCATGGCCCATTGACGCAACGCCACCCCACCCAGGACAGGCTCAACCCGGTCCCGGATAGCCACGTCTGCAGGTAGAGGAAGGCCAGTTGTTGTAAGCGGATCCCCTCCCTGAAAACGGGTCTGGATGTAGGCATCCCTGCTGTTGCGGGATGATGCAGTCACAGGATCGGGGACATGATTACACACAGGCACCTCCGCGGTGGCCTGTGCTGCCTCCTGTCCCTGCCCCTGCACTGCACCACTAGCACCAGTGGATTCCCCACCTCCAGACCCCGTGTCTGTCCCTTGCACGGCCTCCTCCTCCACCAAACCCCCCACCAACCTGGATGACTCCGTGCCATCTTCCTCCGTCGCACCCTGTGGGGTCTCAGCTGCCCCTTCTGCTGCCGAGGAGTCCAACTCCAACCTCCTCCTCTAGGACCTTCCCTCGGCAGCTGCAGCCTGCGATGCGGCACCAGACTCCTCACTCCCTAACAAGATGACAACCTGGGAGGGGAGCCGGGCCTTGCATCTCTGGCTGGCGGGATGATCCCTGCCGCTGTGCTCCACAGCACCCTCTCCGCCCTCTTCTTCAGTTGTTGCTGCAGACAGGGAGAGATAAAACACAGGCATCAGGGCACTGTACAATGGACTGATACACACATGACAGTTGCACATGAGTGGCATTGTTTAACTACAGACAGGGCATCACACTCCACGACACACATGTTATTTTAACTCACACACATGAACATGTCAACAGCAATATTGCACCAGGCAGCACCATCCATACACATACAAAAGCATGAACAGCCAAAGGTGAGCCTGACATCACATGAAAAACAAGGAGTGCACTAGACATGCACACACGCCACCACACTTACATGAATGTCTACATCTCCTCCAACTGTTGCAGTGATGAGATCGCCATACATGTCACATCTGCCATTCATCCTTCTACATATCAGTGTCACGTGCATCCATGTTGCATCACAGTTGCACACTTGTCAGATACACATACATGCACATGTACACAGTGCAGATACATGCATTACGAACCACCATCCATGCCACAACCATGCCAATGTACATACACAGAAATTCAAACATGTGTGCTCCCACACCTGCATTTGCCCAGCATGCTTACCAACACATACACCATCAATGTGTCTCACAACTGAGAGGACTCACATGTGGCAGCCTCACGCCCATGTTCATACACATCCCTACATGCCCTACATAAACACATGTGCAACCTGCACACTACTGGCACACCACGACACGCACAGCGTACTATCAACATGCATGTACACTTACCGCTCGACTCCAGACGGGTCTGCCTCTCAAGGATCTGGATATAGAGCGCTGGGCAAATGCGTTGCAGGACCCTCATTTGATGGTTCGACAGCTGGCCCCGGCGCCCCTTGGCATCCGCTGCCTTAGCGAGGCGCCGGGCCTTGTTGAGGGTCCTGGACCTGAAGTCCTCCCAGCGCTTCTTGACATGATGTAAGTCGCGGACTGCCACCCCCTCCGCGTTGATGGCAGTCACGATGTCCATCCAGATCCTGGTCCGTCCTTCATTGTCGGCGCACAAACTTCCAAAGAGGGCATCATACTGCCCCAGGACTTGCTCCACCAGGACACCAACTTCAGTGGCAGTGAAGCTGGTGGCCCTCTGCCTCTCTGACTGGGGGTTGCCAGTGCTGCCAGATGGTGTTGTGCCGGACATGGCAACCCCAGAGGCAGGAGTGGGTGGGCAACTGGGTCCTGGTGCTGGGCTATGGAGCGATGGAATCCCAGTCGGGAGTCTTCGGTTCCAGCAGGGGTGGTCACAGCAACTACACCCCTGGCTGACGTGCAGGCAGCAAATGGCAGGGCACGTGGGCAGCAGGCAGTCAGGAAGCAGCAGATGGCAGGTGGGAGCATGCTCAGGGCTCTGGGGGGCAGTAATTCGGCCTTCAGGGCAGGAGCGTGGTCTTCCGTGTGTTTTCGCTTGGCCAGCTTGATACGGAGTGATTTGGCACGTGAAAATATTGCACGTCAGCATGTAATTTGAGGAAAGGGCCTTAGCGCGAAAGTGTGTGAGCACACGCACGCGATTCCATTGGACCAAAGGCCCTAAGCGCGTAAGTTACATTACGCGCGCAGGCGTTTCCCTCATAGCACGTGACGACAGAGCACACGTGGAAAAACTGCACGTCCAAGAGTCATTGCGTGTAATTGGAAGAAATCGCCCGCGTACACTCGTATCTGACGTGTACGTGTGGGCCAGTTTAAACAGCTATGTGTAGGACGCCATTTCCTTGTACGTGTTTTTCGTGGAGAGCGAGTGGGTGAAATCTGTACTTCTTGTCGGTTCACACGCGATTACTTCACAGCGTTTCTAGTTTGTACTCCCTGTTACCTCTGACAGCTCTTTTCTTATTTTTTGTTGGGCCTGTTTCCTCAAACAGAGTGCCCTTCTCGTTTTGTCCTGTCTAATCAGACAGCGTACAATTCTTCTTTTGGCGGGGGTGTTGCCAATGCGCACATGCGCTTATTTTCACGTTCTTTTTCCAGGCAGACAGTGAGTTCCTCACGTACTTATCAACTGTGGTTGCCCCGTGTGTCGCGTTCCCCTTCAGAGGTCATTGTAGGCTGCGTGTATTATGCGTACGCTTAGTGTTGTGTTGCTGGGTGCCACAGCGTAGTGCGGGTTCATTTTTTCACGCACGTGGTCTACGAGGGGTTGCGTGCACGTTAATTTTTGATTTTGGGCTGCCTGTGCGTTGCGTGACCCGTCATCTTCCCCCAGGGGTCACAGACAGCCTTGTTAGAGCACTAGGGTACAAATTGCATCTGGTATCCTACCCCTTTGACCCCCAATTGCCCAGGACAATAGTTTACTGCATCTCCCATACGCACAACAACATCAGTGCCATGGTTGGGAGGCGACCAAGCATTAAGGGAGGCAAAGGTGGCCGACCTTCAAATGGTGGGCGTGGTGGGCGCGGTAGGGGACGTGGCTGGGATTTGCAGGGTGCTCCTATACCCCCATGTGTGGAGGAACAATCAGGGACACCCATGCCCCCCATGGTTGAGGGAAACGTGGCTGACACCATCCCAGCTCAGCCTCTGTTGGACCAGCCCATTGTGGCACCTGACCTGGCACAGGATGACTTCCTGGCTGACTTCCAGGTCAGCAAGTGTAGGCCACGTGTGGCGGTGCAAGTTGTTGTCACCAAGCCACGTGGATCTGGGGCAGCTATGTCATCTGCTGCCCCAAGTATGCAGGGTGGGGAGGCTGCAGGGGCAGCTGCAGCTCCATCCGCCCCAGCTCTGACTCTCCCAGCCAGGACAGTGTCAGTACAGGTCCATCAAACTGACGTTCCCCCTGCCAACATTACCCTGCAATCAATGCCTGCATCAAGACCTATGGTCATTGTGCATTCCCAGACTCCTACTACCCAGTCCACCAGTGATTCTGCCCCTACTGACCAGAGTGCCTTAAGCCACTCTGGCTCTGCTCCACCTTTAAAGAAGAGGAGGAAGGGTGCTCTGGCACGACAGGCTGAGACCCCAGACACAGCTACACACTCCGGTACCTCAAGGTAGCCTTGCTTTAATGATCCGGAACTTGATGCACTTGTGGCCTATGTGTCGGCACATAGCCACGAAATGTTGGTGACTGCAGGGTTCAAGACCACAACTGGTCCACGTAAGGCACACTGGCAGATCATCGCCGACCGCATAAGTGCCCTTGGATTTGTGAGGCGTACAGCTGATTATTGCTGCAAGCGGTGGAATGACCTGAAACGCAGAGCAAAGAAAAAGCTGGCCTCAAATCATGCCCCTACTCTGGTGACTGGCGGTGGGTCTCCACAAGAGGAAAATTAACTCACTGAACAACTGAGTCTGTTGCTGGGGCCTTCGTCACAGAGGAACAGATCCAAGGTGTGGGAGAACTACCTGATTATGATGCATTGTCCGGTGAGTGCCCATGCATGTGTGTGTAATGCATGTGTATGTTGTTTGGGTGACAGGTTCTGATTGAGTGCCAGGTGAGGGTGTGTGTGCCTGAGTGGTATGGGTCACCCATGTGCTTGATCCAAAACATTCAGCGACCTTGGATTTGGGTGTGACAGTATCCCTTCTGCCCACAGTAGTAATTTAGCGCAACATTATGGCAGTTGCTCTTGAAGTGGCATCTTGCAACAACATTGTTTGTATTTTTCAGTGTTCGTTCAGGCTGAATGTTTCCATTCTCCCACTTTTGCTACGCATTCCTCAGCCCTATTGTCACATTTGTGACATGCTTCTGTCTTTGATGAACCCCACATTGGCTCACATGTGTTACCTTGTTAGGTGAATGATTTGACCATTCAGGCTGATTGAGTATTGGCCTGATCACATACATGTTTGGGGCCTGTTTGAATGTGGAACATGATAGTTTTTTCCTGTCATGTTGAAGTGCACAACCATTGATGTGTACATGGGCCTGCAATCACTGTATTTTTGTACACTGGATGTGTTGCAGTGTGTGGCACATGCCTATTTTGTCACACTATGTAGCATTTTTCATCTCATCATGTCCATCTCACATGGATGGCTGACCGTATTCATTCACTGACATATGGATGTACTTGTGGAATGTACCATGGCTATGGTACATGCCATCCGTGTGATGGCATGTGTCACGTATGTGTATTGGACATGCCACTCACAGGCCAATGTGTGATGGCAGTGCTACCCAGCATGCAGCAAATGTGTTGCTCTTCCATCTTGGTGTCATCAGTGTTTGCCTTTTACCTCCCCTTCCAACTCAGTGACAGTACATGCATGCAAGGGTTATAGTCATGTGGGACATGTGTAAATAATGTACTGGTTCTGTAGCTTGTCGGTCCTATTTGTGTGCTATGGTGCTAATGCCTGTTTCCATTTTTTGTCTTTCATGTTTTTGCAGGGGATGACGCAATTGATGCTGTTGAGGTTGAGGAGATGGTGCAGACCCAGGAGGGATCTCAGGCATGACCGGGCACCAGTGGGGGACGTGGTGAGGTGGTGGGTGAGAACCCAATCTTGCTGCAGACCATTCTGTCCAGGGGTGCCGCTGGGTGCACCTCCCCAGACCTCTATTCAGGTGCTGATTCGGATGATGAGACCTATGTGCCATCGCAGGTAAGTGTTTCTGGCAGGGATTATGTTCTGTCCAACCCACCTGCACAGGGGTAGAACCCTCTATGGGGATGTCAGTGTTGGTAAGTCCGCCTTTGGCGGTTACGGATGCAGGGTCACACTCCACAACATCTGATCCTGTTCCTGGGCCAGCAGATCAGAGGGGGAATGCAGTCCTGCAGCCTCAGGCAGTGCCGGCACAGCAAGGCACAGATCGCCTTGCCCCAAACAGGTGTGGTGCCCGCCGACGCGGTGGCCGTATGCCACCAGGCAATACCGCATGGGAACAATCCATGTACGGTATGGCAACCCAACAGGCAGCATCAGTTGAGATGATGGCTCAAGCAATGGAGAGGGTGGCCACTTCCATTGTCCCCCCTGAAAGGCAGATGGAGCAACTACAGCAGGCAACAGACTCATTTGCCAATCAAACAGGGAGGACATGTTGGCGTCCAACAGAGACAGACGGGCGGCACTGGAGGCTCTACGCCAATCGATATCAATAGAGTCCCAGGGCCACAGGGAAGCCCTGAGGGTAGAACTCCATCACCTCAGGGAGACTCTTGTTGACCTTGAGGCTTCCACTAACTTGAGGACAGAACAGCAGCTGGAGTGGCTCACACGTTCGCTCTCAGCTGAGATGCAGGCAACTCGGGAGGATATCCGGGCATCACGTCAGGTGCTGCATGGGGATCTCTGCACTATAATCCTCCAGAACGAGACCTTCCACACCGGCATGCTTTCTGCCATGGAGGACCATACCAGGGCTTTGCGTGGGCTGCTTCCCATAGCACCACCACCTCCTGTGGCAGCAGCAGAAGGTGATGAGAGCGACAGCAGCAGTTCTCCCACATTGCATAGCCGTGCAGGCCATGAGCCCATGGAGGTGTTTTTTTTCCCAACATCCACACAGGTGGCTGTTGGTGCGCACCCTGTCCTCGGACCTCCTGGGTGCCCCACCCCCCTTATCCCCCACATGGTCATTTTTGATTTTTGATTTTTTTTTACAGTGTGTTGCCTTGTGTGGCTTCCGTGGGCATCCACTGTATTCTGGCTGGGCACATGCAGGCTTGTCCTGAGTTTGGGTTAGATGCTTGGGTTCATGAGACACACACCCCTCCTGCTTCCCATTTCCATGGGCTTGCAAAGGGTGTGCCCAAGTGACAGTGACTTACACAGTGACGTTGGACTCCCATGAGCTGTGTGGGCAGTCTGTAGTCAATACTGTGTATACATTCCTAGTGGATATTGTTGTTGTATTGTACACTGCATGGTGTATTGATATGTGCTTGTGCATCCATGTCTTCCTCCTTATTTGCAGGTTCATTCCTCATGTCTTCAACAGGCTGTCTACTTTGGAGATGGAGTTCATGTTGTAAGCAGTGCACTTACACATTTGCGTGGCAGCAACACTGTACAGTTGGAAGTGGTCGATGTGCTGGCATAATCAGGTTGTACGACTACCACTACTTTAACTTAGTACTGTCATGTTTATGCTATGTTTGAGGTTGTGTAGCTGCATTGTATTGTTTGTAAGTATTTGGTCATGTGTGTTGTTAGTTCTACATTACTGGGAGCAGTTTGTGTGTGGCCAGTTTCCAATAGGGACACTGTACTTTGTGACACTTGTGTCATGTTTTGGAGATTGCTTTGTTTGCTCTCACATAGCATGACATGTCATGGTGTGTTGGGTGGCGGTGCTGGGGAGGAGTTGGGTGACATGGCACTGTTGTCATGTTGTATTTTGCAAAGGGGTAATGAATTTAGCAGCATAGAAGTGTGTCTTTTGATGACACAGCATTGGTGGTGTTTGTGTAGGTAGGGATGCACACAATGTAACACTTCCAGGTGACCAATCTCAGGCTGGTGTGGTTGTGACAGTTGACTGTCCCTTATGTCATCATCATTGATTGTCAGATGGTATGTGCCAGGGCGTGTGCACTCCACACGGGTGTGATTTTAGGTGAAGTAATTAGCCACCAGCTGCGTACGGGCTGCCTCACCCTGTGCCCTTTCCCCTCCCATGCGCAGCGGGCGTGCATGTGGTTGGGGATGTGGGGGCACCACCATATCCACGGGCAGGCCCCGGTGTGTTGCAACGTTGTGCAGGACACATGCTGCCACTATGATCCTGCACACTACTGGGGGAGCGTATAACAGCTGTCCGCCAGAACGGTCAAGGGAGCGAAAGCGTGACTTGAGCACTCCGAATGTGCGCTCCACTATGCCCCAGGTTGCAATGTGGTCTGTGTTGTATCTTACCTCGGGTGGCGTGGTGGGGTTCCGAATTGGCATCATCATGTGGGTGCTCAGAGGGTAGGCACTGTCCCCTGGGGAGGTGGTGATGGGTATCATTAGTGGGGTTGTGACATTACTCAGTATCTGACATGCATGTGCTGTGGCATTTATACTCACCGAGCAGCCATGTATCGCCATGCCTCCCAGCTTCTAGGTCCCGGTTTAGGGTTGACATTCTGTAAATAAAACTGTCGTGGGTTGACCCTGGATAGTTGGCATATACTGAGGGTTTGATTCCCTTGGCATCACATACTACCTGGACGTTGATGGAATGCCAGTGCTTGCGGTTTCTATAGATGTGCTCTGATGCCCGGGGGGGACGTAGAGCCAGATGGGTGCAATCAATGGCACCTAGGACTTTGGGGAATTGTGCCACCCCGTAGAAATCCTGGACGGCAGCCTGCCTTTCTGCAGGTGTTCTGGGCAGGTATATGTGCCTGCGGATGGATGGGCATGCAGTCATGATGGCCAAGACCTGGTGTAGACAGCGTGACTGCGTGGCCTGTGACACACCCCCACTATAGCACTTGGCCGCTGAAATGTTACAGTGGCTAAGAAGTGCAGTACATTGAGGACCTTCTCCAGGGGGCTGAGTGCTTGGGAGCATAGGGTGGGTGATGTGAGGTCATCCTCCCACTCACTGACCAGGTCGAGTATTATGTGAGGTGGGAACCTGTACCTCCCATACACCTGGTCATAAGGCATCCCAAAAAGGCTGGTTGTGGCTGTGAAAATTCTGGGCCTGACTATCCTCCTCCTCCTCCTCCTGCGGTATCCCACGACCACTGCTGCTAGGAACAGTATATTCATCCTGGCGTCTGAGCTTGTTTGTTGTTTACGTTTGCTGCTTCCTGCTGGCGTACGTATTCCTGGATTAGCGCATCTTTTTTGATGCACGCGTTAGCCCCATTCAAATCCATGAATACGTGTTTTGAACGTGCGTGTGGGCGTTCCGCGCATTTGCCTCCTGTACTTCCCTGTGACGCCCACATTTTCACGCGTTGTTCCACATTTCGCATGTCACGCCCTCTGTTCCTCCTACTTTTGTTGTGTGCGCCGCGCTATGTGCGATTTCGCTGTGCGCGTAGCGCATGCTGTTTGGAGATGTGTGTGCCAGCGTGCGCCACGCAGAATTTTGGCGCACATCCTGGTATTTACACATGCACGGACTTCCATGAATCGCTGTGCGCGGGTTTCGCTGCGATTTTGGCACTGGCACTGCGATTCGCACGCTTTCGCATGCTTTCGCACGCTTGCGCTGATGAATCGGCATACTTGTGTGTTCTAAGGACACCTCCATTTTAATTAAGAACAGTACGAACAGGTATATTGTCCTTAGGACACCCCCATTTTTATTAATTATGGACAGGCTGACATCTGGTGTGTTCTAAGGACACCACCATTTTAATTACGGATAGTACGAACAGGTACTATGTCCTTAGGACACCCCCATGTTGGTTAATTGAGAACACCCCGGAAAGCCACGCTCTGCGTGGACTCCCTGACTGCCTTTTAAAAAAATATAAGACACAGGCATATACTAAGAACACATTTCAAATGTTATTATTGTTTAACACATGATTTGGACATGATGTATGGGAGGGGAGGAAGGGATGGAAGTTTCATCGTACCGTTTTTCTTGGTGGGGAGGGTTTGGGGATAGTTGGCTGCGATATGGAGAGGGGGAACAGGTACACGTGGAACAGTGGTATTTAATGTTTTCTTTAATGTGGTCCACAATACACTCTTTTAGTTGATTGAAGTGTTGTAGTACTAAATCCATTTTCAATTCCATTCATTTGAGAGGATCTTCTATTATCACTTTTGGTATATTAGTTTTATTGGTTGGCTGGTCTGTTAAAAAAAAAAAATTGCTAAGTGCATATAAAATAATGGTTATTAACTGGTTTATATAGAGAAATGTTGTGTCTGCCATTATTATCACTCATTTCATCTTGTGGGAAATTCTCTTCCAGCCATTTTCAAGTACTGGACATTTATGTGTTAAAAAAAAATAGTTTTAGTGTACATAATAAAGAAAATGTATAAGTATATGAAATAAGTCTAGTGTACTTACTACATTTTTTTACAAACTGTTGCTGTTACTGGTGTGTAAGTATGCTCTTGCTTTTTGCTGTGCAGTTTCTGTGAGGTAATTAAGTTGGAGGAATATTTATTTTGTTTTGGTATATTCCATTAAATTGGAAATGCAACTTCAGTGGATGGTTGGTGTCTTACATATACAGTTTCAATTCTTATTTATTATTAAATATAATGTATTTATGTAGTGCTTTTTGAATATGTTTGTGTGTTTTTATTGTATGATACCCTCTAACTTTTTGGATAGTGCTGATGGTGACCGGGGTGTCTGTGAACATGCGCACATTCCACAGACATCAAAATCACTAGCGGGGCAGGGGGTTTAGTATTTTCTTTGTTATATAAATGTAAGATAAGGGAGTCTTAGTAAACATTTGTCACATTTCAATTATCTATATTTATATTCAGTGAAACAAACTTTGTTAAAGGAACGTTATGGTTAAGTTGTGCTACTAAAAACCTATGAAATTCAGTGAAAAAACATTGTTAAAGGGACGTTATGGTTAAGTTGAGCTACTAAAAATCTATGAAATTCAGTGAAGAAAACTTCCTGTAAAGGAAGATGTAGAGTTTACAGTACTAATGTACATAAAAGCAACAAAAGCAAAAAGAAGATATTTGTTAACAAACCCCTGCAAAAAAGGTTCTTTTCAGAGCCACCACTAAAGAATAAATTCCTTAAAATTGTGTTTAAATCCACCCCCACCCCTTTGAGTGGCTTCTACATCTGCAGACACCACGGTAATCCGTGGACGGCACCTGCCACATCCGGGTCTTTGGAGGATGCCTGGCATGGAAAGGGCACTGTGGGGATAAGCCAATGAGGTGTTCTGGTTGTGGTTTACAGGAAGAGAGGGTAGTAGGTGTTTTGATTGTTATCTGTAGGGAAGATGGACGTGGCAAAAACGCCCACTGTGTGGGTGTTGGGAGATTGTTGAATTAATATTTTTAAAAAGTATACTGAGTTGTGTGGCATCTCTCACACTATTGTTTTGGAGGGAGTGGAGATTTGATGGTATACAGTGTCTGGGATAAACTAAGTGAGTTTACTGTCATTTTGTAAGACTATGGCTCACTTTTAGTGTCCAGATATTATTGTTGTTCATTGTTTAGGAAATAGCTTGGGCTATGTTACTCCACTACATTTGCAGGTTGCATTAAAAGATATGTTCCGAGGCTTAACGGGAACTATTTCCATGTGCAAAGATTATTTTTTCAGAAATACATCAAATACATCCCAGGGAATTATGGAGATGCCCAACTGTGTTTTGTGCACAACTAGAAGAAGGTAGACACCTTGTTAATAAAGGTTTATGTGCATATGTGCGTTTTTAATTGGTGTACGCATGGCATATTTTGAAAATGAAAACATCAAGTTGGATGGTGCAAACAATGTGTGATGGAGTGAATTTTCCTGATTTTGGGAATCAGATGTTTTTTGTAAATATTCAAAATGCACTGAGTATGTTTATTTGAAAAAGATGTACAGTGCATATGAAAAAATATGTAACTAGTTTTAGGAAAATAAAATCATAAAAGCAAAAACAAATTCAAAACTAAAAAGAAAATCTCTTTTACGAGCCACCATTTTATTTTTGAATGTTTTTATTGCCATTTAGTTAGTTACAATTATGCATTGATTTTCAATAAGCATGCCTATATTGTACAATAAATAGTTTAAATTAAGTGTAAACCTCCTCACCCCCTTTAATTGGACGATCTGTCCACAGACACCATGGTAGTCCACGGATGGCACCTGCCACGTTCAGGTCTTTTGAGGATGCCTGGCATGTGAAGGGGACTGTGAAGACCACAGACAGTTGTGGATGTCAGCTGACATCTGGGGATCAGCCAATCAGATTTCCGGGGTGTGGTGTACTGGAAGAGAGGGTAGCAGGAGTTTTGTTAGTAGGAGTTGTGATAGGATTGACAACGGTCATGGGAATGTCTTTCAGAAGACAGAGTGTGCGGATTTTGGGGGTGTCCATTGGTTGAAGGTCTGTGATGAGCACTGTGGATTGGCAGAACATTTTGGATTCTTTGAAATGCAAGTGTTGTGGTATGGAGTGCGGAGCATGAAGTGGGCGGGTTTGCTCCCATTTTGTGCAAATATGGTTGAATTCAAAAATCCGGATATTATTATTGTTCACTGTGGAGGGAAAAGTTTGGGGTACGTGACTGGAATTTCATTGCAGTTTGCAATGAAGGAGACAATTGGAGAGTTATAGGAAATGTTCCCTAATTCAAAAAAGAAATGTTCATGCATTGCCCAGAGACAGATGTGGATGTGCTCGAGATTATTTGTACCGCAAATGGAAAAAGCAAGGCGCAACGTCAATAAATGTGAGTGTGCTTTTCTGAGATGTTGGCATGACATTGTTTCATAATGAGAACATAAAATTTGATATTGCCAATTTTTTACGGAGAGATTGAGTCCATCCAACTGATGTAGGTAGTCAGATTTTTGTGGAGGAACATACAAAATGCTTTGAAGCAGTTTTTGTGTAAGTAAGAAGACATGATTACATTCAGTAAATTGTTTCTTAGTCCAGTTTATAAACCCAAAAATGTGAACAAATAATGTATAGGCCAAAAACACTAAAAAAAGATTATTTTAAGATCCACCATTTTTAAATGCAAAACAATTAAAATGATTTTGATTCTCCCACACCATGCCTGAAATGTATTAGATGTCTGCAGAATACTACGCTGGACTATGCAGGGTGCACAAGGACCTGTGACTTTTTTTATTACTTCTATGTTTTAACTGTGAAAGGTGCCTTCTAAAGGAAACATCTGTGTGTATCTTTTTGGTTTTGTATTATTTTTGGCTTTTTTAGGTCTTTTTGCAGGAGAGGGAAGTTAAGGTGGGGAAGGGAATGGAGAGCAGGGGCACCAACCACTGGGAGAGAGGGCCAGGTGGACAGGGGAAGATGTTGGGCATGTCTTAAATTTATGGTAGGGGTCAGTGTTTCTCATGCTCTTTGAAAACTGCTCCAAACGCACTTCAAACCTGCTCCCGCCAGCAGAGCGGTGTGTCGTAGTACATGCAGATAACAGTGCCCCTCGAAAGGTAAGGATCTACAGTATCCCGTGTGGCCTGTGAGGTGGCCAGTGGGATCCTTTGCCCCAAAGAAGTACCCTGTGTGTTGGCAGGATTGCTTGAGGAAGATGGCGCAGAGGAAAATAGCCTGCTCCTCCCTACGAAATGAACAACCTTTCTCAGTGCAACTGGGTGGTTATAACGGATGTAGCGGTGCATTGAAGTGGTCCCGGAGGAGTAGTGGCCCTGTTGTACCCCACACTCAATGCATTCAACACAGGCAGCCTTTGCCTTGGGGACCCCACCCATGGTTTTAAAGAACCACCACACCCAGGACACACTCTGGTTGCTGGAGGTAGACACTTCCTCTACCTCATCTTCATTGTCCACTTGATCCTCCTCTACATAGATGCGCACGTTCCCCTGTCCAGGCCCTCCAGGTTGTTTAGGTGGTAGTGGTGGTTGGGGAGGAGAAATGGCCTTAAGAGATGACATTGCAGGATAAGTAGCTGTTCAGAAAAGCAGGTGATGGTAGCTTCTGTCTCCTGGACAGCCAGATTGAGAATGAGGAAAAGTAATGGGTCAGTCACTTCAGAGGAACCGTCCACGGACAGTTGTGCTGCCCACAGACAATCAGGTCACAAAAACATCTTGAAGAGTTGAAAAAAGCTGCCAGATTAACCAGGAATGGGTCTGGGAGCAATGGAAGAGTAATGTTTCAGCTTCAAACAGCCTAGATTGATGGAAAATGCAGTTTTAGTCTGTCTGTGGTCACAAACACTATTTGTGGACACCCCTGTCATGACGCACGGGTGTGGTCACATGATGATGACGGCCATTCGCGGACACCCCTCAGGCGGCATTTGTAGGGCGCATGTGCTGGGTGTCCATAAAACAGGCCCGGTGTCCGCTGACTAATTAAAAGTGCATAATGCGAAACTGGACATGTCCAGACATTGCGCCTGTCGGGGGACAGTCGTGGTGTCCACAGACTCATAATCAGTGTTTTTAAAAAAAAAGAAATATCACACAACAATATACAAAACATTTATATTATACAAAGTACATTTTTTCAGGAAAGGGATGGGGTGCCGGAATGGGAGAGTTAGGAATTTCTGTACAATAATCATGTTGTTTCGGCGGGATCTCGCCTCCAAGTCCTCGCACATTAGCTTAACAGTGCCCAGATCTTTTGTCATGGTCATCACTCTGTTTTGTAGTGCCACTAGCGTATCTTCCGCTGTACTGATCCTCGTCTCTGTCTCCGTTATGTGCTGTGTGGCTTTTTCCAATTGGGTGCGGATTGTTGTGACATTGATGTTAATGCCATAGAGCTTGTCATTAATAGCTGCAAAACCTTGCTGCGTTGAGGTGAAGATGCTCTGCGGGTCAACGGCGACTGGTGCTGGGATCAATGGATGTGTCTCTGGGTTGGTAAATCAGTTGTCTCCTGTGCCTCCTACTTTTGTGGTAGGTTTAGTGAACCTATACATTGCTTCTCTTTTCCAAGAAGCTCCCCCTTTGGGCATTTTATTGTTCTTTTGGGGCAGACCCCTTTCGCTGCGGGGCTTCTGCTGAGCACTGAGGAAGCTAAGTATGATCTCCACTGTGGCCTTCCCTGAGTTCATGCTCTCTTATGTTGAACAGGAAATGGGTCCTGCATGTGTGGTGCAATTCTCCTTAGCTTCCCAGCGTGTCAGTTATGTATCTCCGTCCTTTTCTTCGTCTCACAGTACCACTTTGCGGTGCAGAGTTTACCCCATGATGCAGTTAGTTTTCGGTGGCTTGTCTACAAAATGTAACTAAAGCGCTGAGGTGCACGTTCGCTATGCAGTGGGTTAGGGCAGAACAACCCACAGGCCCACAGGGCGTGGGTACCCCCAGTTTGATGGTGGCTGTGTTGCTGCCACTCCTTTAGGCATTATGTTATGCTCTAGGCTCAAATTCCATATGCTACTACTAAGTCTCAGTGTCATGAGTTCTCCAAGGTGTGCTTGCTGGTGTAGCTCTTTTGTATTTATTAATAGGTGAGGTTGGGTCGGTTAGGGTGGGTTTTTCACAAATCGGGAGATCATTCAGTCTCTCTCACCCATTCGCAGGATGGGCCACCTACTGTTCCTTCAGCATGCTCTGCCGTATTACTGTATTTCTTCCTGTGACTTGCCCAAAAAGTGTAACTAAAGTGCTGCCTAGTTTAGCTTGTTTGCAGTGAGCCACTGGGTGATCCCTTGGGCACGTGTTCCCTGCGGCTTCACCAACTGACAACTTCTCCCCAGTATTTGCAGAAAGTGACTCCTGTGCAGTGAGTCCCAGAGTGTCCTTAATTGAAATATCTAGTGTTACTATCCAGTAACTTGGGTCCCCGTGAGACAATTATGAGAAAAGTGCATTGTTCTGGCGGTTGCACTATGGATCATGTTATTCCCTTGCATAACTCTAGGGCTTACGATATGCCTTTTACATCTCCGGTCTCTCTCTCGTTATTTATTATCATCGGGTGCTGTGCTTGCGGGATAATGCTGGTGACCCTGTACACTTGGTACTTGATTCGGGATCACACTCAAATTACGAGGATGGGGGTGACCTTTGTCTGTATACCCAGGGACTGTGATTATTGTCGTTGTAGCTATGTCCCATTATGTGAGCGCAGGTCCCCTCTCCCTGCTGTCTCTGCTTACCACTCCTCAGCTGCCGCTCTCTCTTCCGCGGCTGAATCTCTGTGAAGTGAGACCGGAGTGCGTCACGGGTCTCCAGCTGCAGTGTAGCCTTGAGGTCTTCGGATCCTGGGTCAGTCTGTCTCCATCCTGTACCGTGCTATCTCAGTTTCCGGATGCACCAGGGGGGGCCTCTCATGTGTCCGCAACTCGGCTTTGTGCCATGGGTGTCCTTTCGGTTGTATGGGAAGCTGTGTTCACCTCCCTGCTTCCGCCACCCAGCTCCGACAGCCAGGGCACTCGCTGCACCAAGCTCGGGCGGGGAGATCTTCTTGGAGCTGGGCTCTAGATTTTTCAGATCCAGGGACCGCACAGGTGATCTTGCTGCTCCCCCACGGAAGGAGTCTACAAGGGCACAGGGCTTCACACTTCATTGGCCATCGCAGGGCCGAGCTGGAGGTAGGCAATATATGCGGTTCTGCTGGATCATTCTTTAAGCTTTTTCAGCGGAGGGTGCCTGGTACCTTCATACACCTTCTTGTCTAGTATGGGCCGAAACCGGGCAGTATTTCAGCAGTTATTCTCCCAGGGCCCGGGCTCGCCAGCAGAGCTCACACACGAGGATGCATTCAGCTTTGTGTGCAACAGCGCCCCCCCCCTGTAAAATAATTATGAGGGGAGGAAGGGAGTGAGGTTTCATCAAAGTGTCTTTGATTAAAACGTTCAGAATTTGATGGGTATGATTGATGGGGATAAGGGGAACAGATGCAAGAAGGACAGTGATAACGAACATTTTCAATGACATGATTTTTCACATACTGTCAAAGTTCTTTAAACTCATTACTTAGTTCATGTAATTTTTTAGACAAGTTGATGATTTGATTATTGGGGATAGCGCTTCTTTTAAACTGTGGTGTTGTTTCTTAATGAAAACTGTATACTGTAATTTAAGTGAGGTGTGTGTACAAATTACATTATTTGTTTATATTAAAATATGTATTGTATACTATTAGAGATGTTATCGTCATTAATTTCTTCTTTTGGGAAGTTCTCTTCTTACCACACAAGTTTGCCATTTCTGTGAGAAAATAAAGTGTTTCTGTCTTATAACACATGTTTATATAGTGAAAGCTAATAATAGAGAAATAAATAGAATGGACTTACTATTTAGTGATAATTATTTCTCCAATAAGCACCTGGTGTTCCTCAATCTATATGCAGAGTTCAATTAAGGAAATTATATGAAGTGTACTACAATCATATCATATCATTATGAATGACATTTGTGATGTCATCTTTCATGTCCTGGGTGTTAGTCTTAGTGGTTCACGGAGGTGGCGCAAGTTATGGTTGCTTACCATAACTGGCCAATTTCAAGGGTTTTTTGGTTTTAATTCTAACCATAACGTCCCTTTAAAAACATTTTTCTTTCACTGAATATCATATGTTTTTGTGAGTGCAACTTAACCATAACGTCCATTTCACAAAGTGTTTTCAATGAATTTAATAGGTTTTTGTTATTGCAACTTAACCATAACATCCCTTTAACAACGTTCTTTCAGTGAATACATATATTTACATGATTACATATACTGCAATTTTTTATTTACATTTTGATATTTTCACAGCTGTGTGTATTCTCAAACACGAAGAGGACCCTGTATTTCAACTTTATTTTGATCAATGTCTAGAGGAGCAGCCGAATGCCTCTACAGGAAGTCCTGCCCCTATTTTGCATATAAGTTGGAAACCGGAAATTGCGACATGTGCAATGCCAGTAATGATATCTATACCACAAAGAATAATTGAGACAGGTATCCATTGAGAAAACCCTATGTGAAGTATCCCCGAAAAACAGGTGGTCTCTTAAGAGAAGCGCCTGAAGAAGTATGAAGATGTGAAAAGAAGAAGCTGGTGATGTCACAAAAGATGAGAGTGACGCATTGGGAAGGATGACCAAAGAAGAGAATGCATAGGTGATATAGAATTTGATGGCGAAGTAAAGAATCGAGAAGGCTTTCATGGGCGGAATGAAGATTGCATGTGTGAAGAACACTGCAGAAAACACAAGCCGTTTTACAACTGTACAGATGATGCAACACAAGTAGACTAAATATTCATAATGCTGGCTATACGTAGCATATAGACTGCAGGCGGTGCCGCCAAACATATATGTATATAGAATTCTGTACATTCGATGATGCAATTTTAGTAAACAAGTCTCCATGACGGAAGATGGATTGAGAGCTATGCATGTGTTGCAGCAAAGAATAAGCTCGAATTCGAAGCAAGACCAAGGAGCCTGTCTGGCTTGAAGTTAAAGACTGGAAGCAGCCAATAACTGGTTGTCAGCCTGTGAAGAACAGCATACCTGAGATGCAGCGGCATCCCTTGATAAGTTGCAAAGAGAGAACACCATGAGTGCCAAGTTTCTTTATGTTATTGTTATTTTGCACTTATATAGCGCCTTATATACCATTGGTATGGTCTGAAGGCTCTGGTAGGTTGAACGCCCTCGGGAACCGAAGTTCAGATCAGTAGAGAGAGTAGGGAGAGTCAAAGATGTGTGTGAGCACCGGGTATGTGTGCAGCTCGTGCGGTACTTGTGTAATAGCTTCTTCTTAGCGGTAGATGTGGTGGTTGAGAGATCAGGAGAATGTGTTCGTTCTGGCAGGATTTATCCGGAACGGATGTGGCTCCGTTAGGCCTGAGGAAAATGCCTGGCTGGGGGTGTGAAACCAGCAGTGTTTACATAGAATGATGTGGAGTAAGCGGCGGGTGTTAGTATGACAACAGTTATACCGAATGGTGTCATAGTATCTCTGTGTTCTAGTTGAGTGGTGATGTAAAGGAGAGAGTAAGCGTGGTGGTGTGATATGATGGGTTATATGCTCTTTCAATGAGCACACTTCTAAATGCAACTTTCTCAGAGAGGGTACCGGGCGAACTTCTAAATACAATTTTCCATAGAGAGGCTATTGGGCACACTTATAAATGTAACTTTCTATAGTGTCTATTGGGTACACTTGTATAATGAACTTTCACAGATGCTATTGGGAACACTTCTAAGTGCAACTTTCACGGCGAGGCCATTGGCACACTTCTAAATTCAATTTTCCACAGAGGGGCTATGAAAGACAATTAAAGGCCACAATACAGACTAATTCACAGTCTCTGATCACGTGAGCTGAGGATGAAAATAAATAGATGAAGACCATGGTGCACCAGATTGAAGATAGCGGGTGTTCACACTCCCTTGTATTCCCAGAGGCAAGAAGCTACTACCAGGCCGAGTTCAATGACAATGTGAATTGCAGACGGCATGAGTGATGAGAGATGTTGGGCTAATTGGGTGGGTAGATATGTTCACGTTCACCCACCAGCACCTGGTGTACCAGCTAACGTGCCGCTAGAGCATTCCATGTTCCAGAAGGGTAAAAGCATGCCAACCAATTATAGAAGGCCTTATAATGAAGAGCCTTATAGTTTGAGAGCCAATGAAGTGTTGTGTTTCTAATTACTGTCGAAGATGACTTGCACTATGACTTGTACTAGGGGAGGGCCTGAGTGCACACCTGACTATAGAGACCCAATTACGATCTTATCCCATATATAAAGTAGACTATAGAGAGCCAACCACAATCTCCCGTAGGTTTTCTTAGTTTGCCACGTAGTATGACGTCACGTATGACAAACATTTAGTATATAAGTGTTGTTTTTTATGAGATGCTTTGAGATTATGCTTTGCAACATCCGTTGATGTCCATTGAACTCCCTGTTTTAGACAATATTTAATAAAACAGAGTTATTTGCCAACTTCCTGTGTCTGTTTTATTGCTTAGTTTGAGAAGTTATTCTCTGTCCCACCCATAGTATGATGTGTTACCTTGAGTAAAAGGGCCTCCAGGCTTCACATGGTAGCATGTTGGATGGTTGACAAAAGACCCATCGACCGATAGACTCCAGTGATTCAGACAATAGAGTGGCTTTCACCATCTATCTGGAAAATCACAAGGTTTCCTGTGAAGAGGTTAGCTATTTTAGAGTTTTGGAAGATGTACCAGGAAAAGAGAGAGGATCCACCACCTGAGGATTGGCTGCTTAATCAGTGTAAAGAAGAAGGTGTAATAATTGACACTAGTTTATGAATATAAAGGACTAGCCTGTATCATGCAGCAAGTAGCGAGGCAAATGATGGAATCCCCTGAGACCATGAGCACCTCCACTACCATGTAATGGAGAAGGGGTTGAGCGTGGAGCCTCAGGGAAACCCTCTGGGGGGAAAAACCCTGCTGGAGCATTTGAGGTGCTGGTATGGATGAGGCTGCTTGGATGGTGTTGAAGTCTCTTCTATGGCTGACTTGGATCCTAGGCTGTCTGTCCACGACTCAGTTTCCCAACAGCGTCCTTAATACTGTATGAGCCAAGATCGGATTTAGAATCAGAGTCAGAGAGGGTCAGGTACTGGACCGGGGGAGGAAGGAGAGTATTCCTATTGCGAGAGGGAAGAGGTCCTACTGGAACCTGTCTGACGAGCAATGGTTGGTGTGTGGAAGTCGCTGAGAGGTTTCTGTGAGGCTGGAGAGAAAGGCAAGGAAAGAAGATAAAAGCATGAAAAAGACATGGGGAGGCCAGATAATCCCTAGATGCAAACCTATGGAGCATCATGAGTGCAGAAGTGACGTGCCGTACCTGGAATTGGCAGTGTCTATATCCGGGTTCTTGAGAATAGCACAATGACATCAGAGGGTGCATCGAATCCATACGTGAAATCATTGCAATGCGCCTTCACAGAGAAGGCACCATCTTGAGTATAGGGATGATTGAACGTGCATGTAACCTCCAGCGATGCCAAAGAGAACAGCGATGCAGGCGAGTTGTGACAGAAGTTGTCAAGCCTTCTGCTCCCCTTGCCTCACTTGAAGTAAAAAGCGTTAGTACAGAAAGCACAGGATTATATCCATTGAAGGAACTGAACGCGGCTACAGGGTGTAGTAATTCAATATACGAACTGCCTGCTTACAGCAGTGATCATTGTCAAGTGGAGTCTAAGAGAAAAGAGGAGACTTTTAAGTCCTTACAAAACAGGGAAGAGAAAGGTGAGCGATCAAATGTTTCAACAGACATAGAATGATAAATTATGAGATGGAAAGGAGAAAAGGATAAATCTGACGAGTTAGCGCTCATACATAATGTATGATGGGAGGACAGACATTCCTTAAACTAGATGTAAAAAAGCATTGAGGAAGTTAGGCAAAAGAAAGATTGAGATGAGCAAGATAGAAAACACAGGGAACGAGAAAAGAGATTAAAAGAGGATTAACAGAAAAGAAAGAGTCAACAGCAGTGAGAACAGCTGTATCAGGAGGAGCAACAAAAGAAAGAAGAAAGGGCTGAGGAACAAAGAAAGTATGATAACCAACAGAGAGCAATGCAAGAATGGGATAGACAGGAGAGGAAGAGAGAAGAAGAGGAAGCACAGACATTAAGAGATAAGAGGATACAGAGACAAAAGGAAGTGGAGCAAAAAATAGTGAGGGAAAGGAAAGAAGAATTGAGAAAGGAAGAAGAAAGAGTTAGTTGGGAGGCAAGAAAGCGAAGAGAAGTAGATGAATAACTAGAATGAAAAAGGAGACCGCAAGAACGCGAGATTGATCACTTTCAGAATGACTTAATGGAGCCATGTCCAGTGATACAATGGAGTGACATAGAAGAGTTCCTTGCGTTATAGGGAGCAACGCCAGGGCCATCTAAAGTTACATTAGATGAGGATTTCGAAATAGGGAGCATCAGAGATAGGATCCATAAAGTCTATAAGGCTTTAAGAGAAAGTGGTAAATCGGGAAACTGAGGAGAAGGAGATCGATTTATAATCTCCCAATCACGAGGGAAAGGTTCCATGTGATAATATCGCCGCAAAAATATCGCCATACAATAATTTCGCCATATTTTTGCTGCGATATTACCCCATAGAACCCCCATATATTTTATATTTTAAAAGGGAGCCGGGGACACCCCCGCAACCCCCATCCATTTACCCCATAAATTATCCCCACCAAAAATATCGCCTACGGCTGTTCGCGACGACCATATGTACGGCGATATTTTTGGTGGCAATAATATTACCTGATACTGAGGTGAAGAGGGAAGCTCACTCGATTCTGAGCACAGAGTTTTGCCTTTAAGTAGGATAACTTTAAAGAAAGGTGAAAGAGAGGAGAGACATACTAGTAGGGGAATAGACATGTCAGATGAAGAGATAGAATCCTTCAGTGAGGAGAGAAGGAGCGTGTGTGCTCCTGAGGGAGGCTTACAGTCAGACGAGGGAGTAAGATGGTCTGCTCTAGAACAACCTAAGGATAGGAAGCCAGATCCTTTAGCATGCCCAGAGCACCCTAAAGGATGATTGTATAGTGAAAGGGTGGAGTCACTGCCATATGTAAACCGGTTGAGGTCCCTGCCAGGAAGAATGTGATCAGGAACTATTGTTCCTATTATGGATAGGCAAACAATGGAAGCGGATTGCGGAACAGGATTAATACAGTTTCCCTTATTGGAAAAGGGAGGGGTGAGACCACAGTCTATTCCATGGCCACAGATGGACAAGGATATTTCAAGGTGCAAACTCCCCACCTTAACGGCAGGTGCAGGAAAATGGATTTATGAGTTAGAAAAAATGACCGTAGGAAATACTTTGGCAATAGGGGATATCAAGCATCTTCTAGCAGCTATTCTTGGCGAAAGAGCAGATGACATTTGGGAAAGAGCAGGTTATTCAGGTGTCGCAGCACAAAACACGGTGCATGATGGAGCGCCATTTAATAACTGTGGGGCAAATGTTTGATGTATCAGATGTGGGTGAGATTATGACACGAAAGATGAAAGAGAATGAGGATCTGCTTGCTTATATTCAAGAGATTCAAGAGCGCTGGTCTCTTGAAACGCGCAAGCTATGGAGTAAAACAGTGGCAGTATTTTACCACATTTTGTATCAGGGACCACCTGAGCTGGTACAAAGACAGGTTAAGAAATTAGTGGAGATGGAAGCAAAACTCTTGACCTGAAATACAGTTGACTATAGTGGGTTTCAGAATGGGCAGAATGAAAATCAGAATGCGCAAACAGGATTAAACCAAGGAGGGCTAATTAGACAAAGCCCTCCTGTATGTTGGACGTGTGGAGTGACAGTGCACATTGCATACAAATGTGGGAGCCAAGGGTATATATGAAATGTTCAATACTCAAGAGGGGGGACATCTTATCCTCCAGCATATAGCTCACAGGTTAGGGAAGGATTCACCCAGGAGAATCCAATGCAAGGGCAGTCATAGTACCCCCCATGCAGATACAGCAGAATGCAACCATGTGAAAGTTATTGACACCCAAAATAGAAGGTACCACTGTAGTGGGAGGGAATCCTTTCACAGGTACAGGGATATACATATACCCACAAAAGGACAGCTCATAGGGAGACTTCATGTGTTCAGTACTATAAGTGACAGTAGACCCCCAAGAGGAAACAAGGGTTGATGTGACGATAGGAAGCTAATCTTTTTCATTTTTAGTTGAGTCGAGCCACTAATTCAGGTATATGAGAGGGAGAATACCCGATGTCGGGAAATGCGATGAATGCTGAAGGATTCTCTGGAGTTATGAGTCGAGTTACTTTTACTGATGAATTACCAGTCTCTATACGAGAATGTGACATGTCTGTTCCATTGCCTGTATTCACGGCAGAAACAAGTTAATATTTTGGGAAGAGACTTAATGACAAAACTAAATATGACGATTTATTTTACTGATGAAGGTATAGTGTGCTCCACTCCTGGGATACACTATATAAATTTGGTTGAGTTTATATAGGCATTTACATGGCAAAGGGCTCTGTGAGGGGTGCAAATGGAGCTAGAAGTTTTTCTTTATGGGGTGAACATTCTGTTAACATGGCTACCTGGCTTAGGGGGAAGGACTATGAGGATACCTAATGAATTTCTGTTTAGACCACAGGTACCTATGGACAAAGATGGGGGACAGCAGACTATCCCCTTAGAATTAAATGCAGCCATAGTACGAGGGCAAATGGTATTGCTCAAAGGCACAGATGATGAGGGGAGGCTATGTAGAACAGTAATTTCCATTGGGGAAGAGTGCAGATTGACTGACATCACTGATGATGACATGTTTAGAGATGACCATCATACGATGAAGTGGTGTTCTTTATGAGCATTATGTATTGATCAGAATAGCGAAAAGGGAGATCCCACAGTGCATGGCAATAATGTGACAGCGTCCAGCATTCTTTGATGAAGCATTGGTAAAAGTGCCAAGTGTTTTACGGACTAAAATCCCTTATGATGTAACCCTATTAAAAGGAGTGGGAGAGGTTCAGATAAAGTTGAAACGTGGAGCAATTTTACCCCAAGTGGGACAATACCCAATGTCTCGAGAGGCAGATGAGGGCATTTTTTAGACTGTCTCAGCATTGATGAGGCAAGGTATTCTGGAACCATCAGAGTCATTGTGTAATACTGCGGTGTAACCTGTGAAGAAATTAAAGGGAGGATCGTGGAGATTAATACAAGATATGAGACCAATTAACCAGATTGTTGGGCCGCGTTTCCTTTAGTTCTGAATCCGGCAACGATACTATGTAGCATCCCAGTAGAAGCACAATATTTCACAGTGATTGGCTTGAAAAATGGGCTTTTCTCAATTCCGTTGCACAAGAACTAACAAGACTTAACTTCCTTTACATTTCTCCAAATTCGTCTGAAACAAACTTGTTTGCCTCAAGGGTACTGTGAGTCTCTGTCGATCTTTAATACAGTCCTGCAGATGGACCTTGGCAATTTTGATTTGAAAAGCACTGTGATCTAGTATGTAGATGACATTCTGATTTGTAGCACTACAGAAGATGAGTGCAGGCAAGACTCGATTCTGTTAATAACTATCCTTGCAGACAAAGGATACAAGGTAGAAAAAGAAAGGTTACAGTACTGCCAAGTAGAAGTTGATCTCACATGAGGGAAAGAAGGTGACACCTGAAAAAGCTGAAGCAATTATGAAAACTGAAAAACCACATTCGCTAAAGCAGATGCAGTGATTCTTGGGATTATGTAATTTTGTGAGAGTGTGGGTATTTGACTATATCTCATATACAAGACTGTTGTTGCAGGCTTTAAAGAGAGCACAGGTAAACAAAGAACAAATAGAATGGACTGAGGAAGGAGAAGAAGGATTTGAAGAGTTGAGAAATGCAATTTTTACGGCTCCAGCTTTAGGAATTCCAATTATGCTGATGAATTCTTTCTATGTTCACACACTGATGGGACAGTTATGACAGCAGTGCTAGCACAGAGAACTACATTAGGGTATACACCCCAGGCATATTACAGTGGGATGCTAGACCTAGTCATGAAAGGGCATTTTCTGTGTGAACAGACATTGGCAGCAGCTGTGTTTGCAATTGAGAAGTCTGCAAGCATTGTAATGGGTTGTTCCATGACACTTTTTGTAGAGCGTGCTTTGTTTGCCATTTTGGAGAAACCTAAGGGTACATTGACATCTCAGAGGGCTTCTGTGTACAAAGTTATTATATCCAAACCAGCAATTAAAATTGTTAGATGTAAAATAGTGAACCCTGCCACATTTATAGCAGAACCAGTGGCAGAGGGTGAGTATGTGCATGTTTGCGCAAACTATGAGGAGTATTATGGCGACATACCATGAATTAAGGAAAATGTGCTCTCTGGTGGGGAGATTCTCTTTATTGGTGGTTCTTTGAAAACTGATCAAACAAGTGTAAAAAGGCATTCTGGCACAGCTGTAATGAGGTATAGAGCAAACAGGGAGTTTGCAGTTGTAGCAAGTCCAAGACTACCGTCTCACTTTTCAGTACAAGCGACAGAATTGATAGCGCTCATTACATTGCTTGAAAAACACAAAGGACAGGAAGTGACGATATACAGTGACTCTGCCTATGTGACGTCGACTGTACATGCAGGGCTAGCACGTTGGAAAAGGAGGGGCTACCTCCGAGTGGACGGCACTCCAGTGCAGCATGAATCACTATTGGACAGGCTTATTAAGGCACTACAACTCCCAGTAGCCATAGAAATAGTTAAATGCACAGCACATTCTAAGCCAACTGATTTTATTTCTTGCGGGAACTAAGCCGCAGAAGCCAAAAGGGTTGCATATTCACCAGATATTTCAAATTTTGATGCTCCATAAATTAAGGAAAAGGTAGTTAAGGTTATGATGGTCAAAGAAGGGTTTAACCATTTATCAAGAGCTCAGTTAATAGAAATTCAAGGAAGTGCACCAGAGGAAGAGCAAGAGTTATGGAAACAAAGAGGGTGTTCTTTATCCCCCACAGAAGCATTATGGTGACAGGACAGTACCGGAAAGCTGGGGATGCCAGTAGCATTTATTTATTTATTTGAATTTTTATACCACCCCACATGCCCTTGGGCCTCAGGGCGCACATTATGAAGGGTAGCGCTTGAACAGCTGCACTACCCAGCACATGTAACTAGAGAGAGTCTCGCTGCAGGTATTGCAGAAGACTGGTTCATAGCGAACCTGTGAGAACATGTTTAATTTTATGTAGTAAATTGTATCGTATGTCAAAGGTTTACTGCTGGGCATTCATTGCAAACATTCAAAACAATCAGAGGAGTAATTCCTTGATTGAATGGTCCATTTCAGCATTTACATATTGATTATGTTCACATGCTGCAAGTATGTAGTGGATATAGGTATCTGATAGTGGTGGTGTGTGCCTTCTCCAGGTCGATCAAAGCAGTTCCTTGTACACACCATGATGCCACTTGCGCAGCAACGTTTTTAGTACATGAAGTCTTTCCAAGATGGGGAGTGTGTGAAGTGCTGAAATCCGATAATGGGCCATATTTTGTTAATGAAGTATTTGAACAAATGGGATTGTTATTGAATATTAAACATACGTTTAGCAAGCAAGGGATAGGAAGGCCCGGGGTTTGCCCAAAAAACTATCAGTGCGCAAAATTTGAGAAAGCAAATTGTTGAAAAGAGACGGCCTGCTGCGCTGGTACTTCAACTGGGATCCCTCTAACAAAGCCCAGATCAGTTACAAAGGTATAGGGTTGCTTTTGGCAGTAGGATGAAACACACACTGCCTAAGAAAATTAATTGTGCAAGACAAAGATATTTTTTCTGTTACAAGTCAAATTATAATCACAGATACAGTTCTGTTTTTTAGCATGAGAAAGTTTAATCATGAGGTGTACAGCTAACACGTGGGTCGTTCTCAAGGCTGTATAGTACATATGTGGGGTCCTAAAAGTAACAAAGTCATTCACAGTTGATATGAGATAGATGTGGATAAAAGAACGAGTTTTTGCCAAATTGCCAGAGTGACAGTTGTTTGTGTGATACAATTGGAAGTCAAAATTAAACATAGGTAGTATAAATCCAAACAGAAAACAAATAATACAAACACAATGTATTGTCACCATACCAAATAAGAAATAAAAATAAGATTAATGTAAGTGACATACAGGGATTGAGTTTGGGTGTTACGGAAGGCGCACATGAAAGAAAAATAACAAAAAACAAAAGCAAATGAAATGGCATTCGAATATTAGAAAAAACATCTATGGCATGAATGTCTTTAAGATAGTGAAAAGGCACCTCACTTGCCCCAAAAACCACCTGGTGAGGATACACGTAGGGTGTTGCTATGTTGTGGACAGATAGTAAGGTAGCAATTGGGACATGCATCTAAAAGATTCCACCTGGCGATCCGAGATGGGCTTACTCTGGTGTCTGGAACCAATAAGAGGGGGAATAATAGTGTGGGTTAGAAAGCAAAGAAAATGGGTAGTAGAAAAGGTAGACAGTAGCTGTTAAATGTGGCAGATTACCTAATATGTGCAAAGGGCCACACAATTCAGATGGTATGGGAAATACTACCGTACTATGTAGCGGCTTGTCAAGGTAATGGACTTGAGTGGACCAGTATTGTGGAAGCAGATGATGGAGAAACAATCACAAAAGGCATCAGTCTGGTGAGTGGGTCAAGGTACAATTTCAATGTTTTCCAATATGAGCGTCAAATCGCATGGGCGATCAAGTATTCTGCCAGTGTAAAGAGAACACAGAGCACGATTTGAGAATGCTGCCAGGGTAAACACAAACTCTGGACCATGGAAAAACTGTATTTTTTGGTGTTTATAGGTCTCAATGATAAAGGAGAAAGCATTGTGCTGGCACTTTAACAGGAAAAGGACTCACCTTTAATAGCATTTAACACAACTAAAGGCGTTAGATCCCTGCGAAGAGAAACGTCTCTGGAGAGCGCTGCTTTGTGAATTGAATGAAATGGAGATGGCCGTAAGAATGCAACGTGGTAGCGTGGTGATGTCACTTGCCGGAGTTCGCGTGACGTCATAAGTAAACAGAAAACATCACATTGGGATGACTAAACATGAAAAAGTTGTTGTGAGTAGACTCTAGTAAAATTAAGGATATATAAGGTCTGGAAACAGGTTTCCCTGAATGTATGGCTTCTAATGTGCATGTATAGAATATGTGTGGTGACAGGACTATGAATATGTGTAGTGACAGGACTGTGAATTAGTGAAGAGAGTCTTGTAAACAGAGTTATATAGCGTGCCAAAGCATCAATGCAAGCGGATTCTGGGTTGTGACTAGATGAAGATGGCGCACAGAGGCGGTCCTCTCCAGATAATGGAGTCAGGTGTAGGACGTCTAATAGTAAATTCTAGATGATGTTTGTAAAAAATGTATCAGACACAGGCATTCCCGAAAGACATTGCTATAGGTAATGTCCCAGGGCAAATGAGGTGACTTGACACGCACGCAGATTCCTGTGTGAACTAAAATTCCAGAAACATAGTCTATAGTCACTCAGAGTGAGTGAATAAGGTTAGAGGGTGCTATTACCCCAAAACCATGAGTCTGGAACGTTGCAAAAGAAAAATAATGTTTACATAGTTTTGCACAGTACATAATGGGAGAGAAACATGCAGAAATATATTCCAAGTTCATTCAAAGTGAGTTAATAAGGTTGGGGGTATCATTATCCCAAACCCATAAATCTGTCATAATTTTTCTTGATACATAATGAGAAGGCAACATGCTAATGAGAAACTGATTCACTATATATCATGGTGACAGACCAAGATAAACATTGCATGAAAAGAAAACATGCATTTCATGGTCTGTGCTAAAACCATTCACAGTAGATCGCAGCTAACAGATTGATTTGGATTCCACTTGTAAAAATGTCAACAAAAGGTCACCACCATGCTTGCCCTTTCTTGCTTGCATAAGCCCTATAAATCTTAACTCTGCCTTATAAGCCAATTGGTGCTCAAGTTGCCAGTGCATTGCAAGGGGTAATCTAGGGTCAGTTGTTCCCTTATTCGCTCCCATAGCTCCCTAATGGTGCTGCCTATGTACAGTTTCCCACAGACACAAATAAGGGCATATACCACAAACTTGGTTTTGCAGTTTATGAAGTCCTTAATGTTGACAAGTGTTCCTGTGTCACCAGTGAATTCTTGACAGTTCTTGTAAGCAAACTTGCAGGTATTGCAGTTACCACATTTATGAATACCCACTGGTGGTTGCAGCCAGGTAGTTGAAGATTGTGGTTGGGTGACGTTTGGATTGAAAAATGATGGACTTAGTTTGTTCTTGAGGGTGTTGGCACTGGTATGGATACATTTGGGCTTTTTGGATAAGAACGGGAGAAGGTCTGTATCCAAGTGCAGGAGAGGGCAGTGTTTGGAAAGTAGTTTGAAAAGGGTGGGAGAGTACTTTGAGAACTGGGTGATGATGGCTACATCTCTTTCCTTTTCAGGGTTTTTAGCTCGAGGTTCAAGCAAGTCTGATTGCTTGGTTTGCAGGTATTTGCCAGCAGCTTTTCGTAAAGTGTTGTGTCAGTGTCATGCATTTATCTGCAAAGTCAGTATTTTTGCTGCAGTTTCTTCTCACCCAATAAAATTCTCCCCCCGTCATGTTATTGATTGTGGCTTGCTGGTGGCAACTCTTGGCATGTAAACACAAAGTTCACTTCCATTGATTTCCTAAATGTTTTTGTTTTCAGTTTACCATTTTCAATAAAAATACCAAGATCCAGAAAAGTCATTTTAGTAGTGCTCGAATGACCAGTTAGGGTGATACCGAAAGTGTTGTCATTAGTAAATATCACAAAATTATCAAACAAGGTTTGAGATCCCTGCCAAATAACCAAAACATCATCAATGTAATGCTTCCAGGAGATTAGTTTGTCTACATGGTTTGAATTGCTGAGTATACGTGTCTCCTCGTAATGCGCCATAAAGCGTTTTGCCAAAGGGGGTGAAAATGTGGCCCCCATGGCAACCCCTGTAGTTTGCATGTAATATGTACCATTAAAGATGCAAGCATTATTGGTCAGAGCAAATCTTAAGAAGCACTTGATTATTTCAATATGATTATTGTATGAGGCAGATGAATTCCGGAAAGTGTAATCAACTGCCTTGATCGCTAATTCATGGTTGATATTGGTGTAGAGGGCTGTGACATCAAGAGTAGCTAGAAGATAATCTGGTTGCCATTCAATTGTTTAAAGATATTGGAGCACCTGGGTGCTATCTCTCACGTAGGTGGTCATTTTCATTACAAATGATTTGAGCACTTTGTCAAGATACTGAAAGATTCCTTCAGTGGCCGAAACAAGGGCACTCATTATACGCCTGACTTCAGGGAGTGTGTCAAAATGTTAGTTAATTTTTGGTAAAAAATAAAGAGAGGCATTGGTCGGTTCTTTGATGAGTAAAAGTTTTATTTTTCATCCGTTAGATATCCTAAAGAAAAAGCATTCTTGAATTAAAACATGTAGGTCTTGTACAATACTTTTGGTTGGGTTGCTGTTGAGTTTTAGATGATTGGTTTCCATCGTGATATAATCATGGGTATTGAGGATAACAATGTTTCCTCTTTATCAGCTTCTTTGATGGTAATAGAGGTATGATTTGCTAGATTTTCCAAAGCATTAAGTTCACGAGGGTCTAAATTAGTTTTGGTTTTTCTCATATTGAGATATAGTGGTTTGTCCAAAAAAGTGTGTATGTCTTTGATTAGAGCTGAATGAAAAGCATCTATAACATTTTCTGTTCCCAAATGTGGGGTGAATTTGGACCTGGGTTTCAGTTCAACCATTTCCAAGTGTCTAGTCTTCACACCAATTTCCCTGCATAAATCGTCTCTGTCTGGAACATCATCTGATTGTAATGATAACAGTGTTTTCTTGTTAGCAATGTCTGTCAGGGTGTACGTACTCAATGGGTCAAGTATGGGTTTGGAAACATGCATTTTAACTTGAGTCGCAAACATTTGTTTTTATTAAAATGTTCTTACAAATTTAAAGAGGTCTACCTGAAAGTTAACAAAATCAGTATTCGAGGTTGGTGCGAAAGAAAGACCTTTATTTAGTACCCTGATTACATCATCATTCAAATTGCGAACAGACAAATTAACTACCAAATTGGGCACATTAATTTGGCCAGTTGTTTCTTGACATTGGCTCTTTTCAAGATCCAGGAAACTGCCAGAGTCTTCGTCTGAGCAGCCACTTCCGCTTCCCCCCTCCTCCCCCTGGTGTGGCATGTGGTGTTGAAATATTTGAGACCAGAGGATTCCAAAATTGACTTGTTTTGAATTGAGATTGCGTTGGCTACCCTTTTTGTAACGCTGGATCTGTTCTAAGAAACCCTGTCCACTTGAGGAAGGTGATTCAGTGATTTCAGGATCGGTACCAGATGCAGTGGTTGTATCTCCCTCAGAGTCCGGGTCTGAGCTGACTGGGCTAGTGTTGTAAGAGTTGCTGCGTGATTTGGAAATTGACCCATCGTATTTAGTTTGAAATGTATATACACTGTCTTGTCTGTAGTCTCTGTCGTCTCTGAAATACTTTCAGAATGTTCTCAGTTTTATTTCATCTTAATACTCTCTGAGTATTTCATGCATTTTCTCATTTTTTTTTTGTTTGGTAGATTCTGCATTGGTCATTGCCTTGATTTTGTTTTTGAGCACATCAATTTGAGATGTAACTCTCATGTGTTCTCTCTTGGCATGTATTAATAATTATAAAATTATTTCAGAACTGTGGTTAAGGTTGGTTTCCCATTTTTCTGCACAATCAGTGTCATCATCATTTTCAAAATTGGGAAAGATAAGGATGCGCAGAACCATGGGTATTTTGTCATTTTCCAAATCATAGTTTAAAGATGCTTTCCAATATTTATTAATTTATCTCTTTGAGAGGCATTCTAGCTTAATGAACTTTTGTTTGAGAGTCTCTATTTTGTTGAAATTGCTCTTAAAGGCATTAGCTGTGCAGCCTCTAGGTGCAAAAAGGGCAGCCCGGTCTTCATCACGGTTTAGCAGATAATCTGCCATGATAAAGGAGTGTAGCAAGCAAATGGAATATGTGAGAGACTCAACAGGCTCTTAAAGGAAAGAGTCGCCAAGTTAAAATTGACGTTGATGAAGAGATGGCTATATTGCCTGCCCTTAGCATCATATGCCTTAAGGAATCGGCCTTTTTTGGACCATCACCTCACACCCCATGAATTAGTGAAAGGAAGATGAATGAGAATGCCTTTGACTCCTCCATCAAGGAGCAGAAGTGATGTCCAGAGTTCTGCAAAACTGTTAGGAAATGAATTAAATGAGTACTTAACATGTATGACCCCTAGAATCTCTGTCATTTAAGATCAACTCAAAGCGCCACGGGGACGATCTCTGAACACAGGTGAAGACCATTCAGCAGTCAGAGTTTCTGAAATATTATCACCACCTAGACTGTTTATTGGTGATACAATACTGATCCGGAGTTTTACTGGAAAGTGGCACAAACCTAGATTTGTTGGGCCATTTAGCGTGGATGACATTGTGCCTCATTCCGAGTTCGGAGGTAACCACGCCGCTATTTGCGGCATGGCTGCCTCCGAACTCGTCCAAACTCTGGCCTGGTGAATGGAGTAATTACCGGTCCATTCCGAAGTTGGAGGGACCAATAATTCCCCATTCACCAGGGCCATTCCCCATTCCCATTTGAGCCCCCATAGGGCTCAATGGGAAGGGGGAAGGCGGTAATAACGGTACCATCAATTACGGTACCGGTATTGACCTCAGAGTCCCTTTGCGGGTCCCGTGCTTAATGCCTGCTAAAGACAGGCGTTAAGGAAGGACCCGCAAAGGCAACTCGTAGTAGGGCGGTAAGGGTTTAACGGCACCGGTCTCGTTACCGGTGACCGTTAACCCTTACTGCCCTACTCGGAATGAGGCCATTACTCCCTCTGCAGTAAATGTTCAAGGCAGAAGAGCATGGATCCACCTTAGCGATGTTAAAACCTGCATTGGAGAGGCCAACATACCCCTAACAATTAATTCAAAAGCAAGACAAGAAGAAGAATTGCAGCACATACAGACTCGATCGATGACAAGGAAGGACAATAAAATAATGAATTGATTAAAAAGTCAAGATTTGCACTTGGAATGTGGCTCCCTTGAACCCTCTTTATAGATATTATTGCTGGCGTTCAAATCCATTTCTTGAGACACAGAGTTCTTTGAAAATGAACTTTAGGAGGTTGTTGACATATTGTGAATATGTTTAAGAGGCACAATTTAGTAACAAATTGGAAGCGTGTGCAATTGTTTGGTTGAATCTATTGTTCTGACAAACGACGATGCCCATAGGCTCTTACTTGCTGTTTTCATATATATTCTTAGAGTGTATCCTGCTCTTGTTGGGCGTAGTGTCAACACACATACTTTTCTGCATGATCCTAAAAATGGTCCTGCAGCAATAATTGAACAGATTCTGGAGCTACCTGTTTTACTTGAACTACCTAATTAAAAAGGTTTTTTCCTTCCTTAAAGTACTATAAAGGCATAATGAGTAATCTTGAAAATGGTGCAATTTCAGAGAATGAGCAAGGCCAAGAGATTTCGTAATGGCACAACTGGTGGGGTTGCATATGCTGGTTTTTCATATACGTGTTTACAATCATGCCTTGTGCCTTCTTGTTTCTTCTGATTTATTATTTTAATTATCCAAAGAAGGCAGAAATTCCTTTGATTCTCACTACTCCAGTAACTTTAGATTTATCAATGACTAATGAAGCTAGGTCTTGAGTGTTTACTGCCCAGGGCAGAACTGCTTTTGAATTATTTCCATGGACAGCAACCATTCTGTTGGGAAGACATAAAAGGAGTACAGAGAAAGATTATAATATTGATACATATTTAGACAGCACACAGATTTGGGTAACAACATGTGGTATCAGCACATGAAAAAGATGGGTGAGAAAACGTCTAAGGAGAGCTGCTATGTTTGTGCTCTCATACCTTATGCCATGGGGACCTCTAAGATCTTCATTGCTACAGAAGTACTATTACAGAAAGTCCATTGTCTAACACATCTTGCACTCTGCCAGACACAAGGTCAATTCCAGGGTCGAACAGCATCCTTGATATGGGTTACTGAGAAGAAATCTCCAGGAGAAGATAACTACGTACTAGATTTGAAGACAAAAGAAAAACTAGAGACACAACATCTAGTGATAAGATATGAACAGTCTGGAATGAACGGAACAAGTATCAGAAAAGAAGAAACACAAGATGCTAGAATGTCAAGGAAAAAATCCAGAAGAAGAACAGAGGTGTAAGGAAAGAGGCCAATTGCAAATTAAAGGAACAGTGTTGACTCTGGAAGGATGGGCTGAAGGCCAGATTGTGTGCAGGCTAGCAGCAATAACAGGATTTTATGAGCCAGTTATAAATACAGCAGAGAATGAATGGAAGCACCACTGGCCGAAGATTGTGAAGCTGTTGACATGGGTTATCGATAAAGGAGGACCTTTGCAGATAGTGCCTCTGGCCAGTGCAGCCCTAAGCTTCAGAAATAATGGTACAAGGAAGGTTAGAGTAAATCATCAGTGTGGCTGAATCTTTGATGTACCAGGCCTGAAGGATAGAACTGTACTGGGCCTGTGGGCCCAGGGCTTACATGAAGCTGCCCAACGACTGGGGAGGGATGCGTTCCCTATTGCTTATTCACGTTACAGCATTAGTGATTCCTAAAAGTGACATGAACATTGGAGAATTTCCAAAAGCAGATGCCAATTTGAGGAAGAGAAGATCACTTGAGTTCCTCAATCGAACCAATTGAGAGAATTACTTCTCAGCAAAAGCAATAGAAGCCTTTGATGCCATTCAGTATGAGCACAGGTTGTTCAGCCAGACTGCAGCGGTCTTCACATCTATCTTTATGCCTGGGATCCAGAAGATGGCCAATGCCAAATGGCTACAGATTACCAGATGAGAACTCCTGCAGACAATCAATACCACTATTAAGGGATTCAATGGTTCTCCAGAATAGATATGTCCTTGAAATGATCACACCAATGGATGTAGGTGGTTGCGCCAGATTTGGAGAATCATGTTGCACGTGCATACCTTCTCATGATGACGTGAATTGGACCTTGACAGAGGCGATAACGCTGCTGACAAACCTGCACAACAAGATGGAACACGAGACATTGCAGATGACAGCTGGTTTGCGTCAAATGGGTTCCACAATGGATGGAAAATATCTTCAAGCTCTTGGGAGCAATACTGGTGATGGTGATGTTTGGATTCTGTGTGATCAAGATAATAATTACACAGTGTAAGAAGACAGCAAAGAAAGCAGTAGGAATGAAGATCATTATTGATGTCGAGTCAGGATTTGGACCTAAGGAGTTGACAGATGAAGAAATCAGAGACTACATGAACGCCAGTATCATAGCACCAGAGGGAACGAAGTTCCTGCATCCAAGGAATCACAAGAAATATGTGGGATGATGGATCTTCTGTAATCCAAATGGCCGATGTAGCCAGATGACCTGTAGTGTTGAAGAACATGTAAAATCGGCAGGATCTCTGAAAGGAGTCATGAAAATTTGGACTCCAAAGAAGCACTTTTTCAAGAAAGGATGCTGAGTTGTGGAAACTGGTAATAGATTGGTCGATGAATCGACCGGGGGTGGGGAGGAGTGTAGAGGAGCAGCCGAATGCCTCTATGGGACGTCCTACCCCTAGTTTGCCTATATGTTGCAAACTGAAAATTGCGACATTTGCAAAGCCAATAATGATACCTATAGCACGAAAATAATCTTTGAGTAAAGGTATCCATTGAGGAGAACCTGTGAAGTATCCCTGAAAAACTTTTGGTCTCCTTAGAGAAGTGCCCGAAGAAGTGTGAAGATGTAAAAAGAAGAAACTGGTGACATCACAAAAGATGAGAGTGGTGCTTTGGGAAGGATGACCAAAGAAGAGAATGTGCATAGGTGATATAGAATTTGATGGCAAAGTAAAGAATCAAGAAGGCTTTTATGTGCGGACGGAAGATTGCATGTGTGAAGAGCACTGCAGAAAACACAAGCCGTTTTACAATTGTACAGACATTGCAAAGCAAGTAGACTAAGTATTCATTAGGCTGGCTATACGTAGTATATAGACTGCAGGTGGTGCCACCAAACATATATGTATATAGAATTCTGGACATTTGATGATACCATTTTAGTAAGCGAGTCTCCAGGAACGAAGACGGTTTTAGAGCTATGTGTGTGAAGAATAGCATACGTGAGAAGCAGAGACATCCCTTGATAAATTGCAAAGTTAGAACACCATGAGAGGCAAGTTTCTTTATTAAAGACAATTAAAGGCCATAATACGGACTAATTCACGGTCTCTAATCACGTGAGGTGAGGATGAAAATAGACGGAGAGCATGGTGCACCAGATTGAAGATAGCGAGTGCTCACATTCCCTTATATTCCCTTGAGGCTAGAAGCTACTACAAGGCCGAGTTCAAGGAAAATGTGAATAGCAGACGGCGTGAGTGATGAGAGATGTTGGGCTAATTGGGTGGGGAGATATGGTCAAGTTCACCCACCAGCACCAGGGGTACTAGCTTATGTGCTGCTAGAGCATCAAATGTTCCAGAAGGGTAGAAGCGTGCCAACCAATTATAGAAGGCTGTATACTGAAGAGCCTTATAGTTTGAGAGCCAATGAAGTTGTGTGTTTCTAATTACTGTCGAAAATGACTTGCTCAATGACTTGCACTAGAGGAAGATTTGAGTGCCCACCTGCCTATGGAGACCCAATCATGATCTTATCCCATTTAGAAGGTATACTTAGACGTTCCCCTTGAGCCAACCACAATCTCCCGTAGATTTTCTTAGTTTGCCATGCAGTATGACGTCACCCATTGTGAATTTTTAGTATATAAGTGTTGTTTTTTATGAGATGCTTTGAGATTATGCTGTGCGACGTCCGTCGATGTACATTGTACTTCCTGTTTTAGACAATTGTTAATAAAAAAAAGTTATTTGCCAACTTCCTGAGTTGGTCTTATTGCTTAGTTTGAGAAGTTATTCTCTCTCCCATACATAGTATAATGTGTTACCTTGAGTAAAAGGTCCTCTAGGGTTCAAATGTCTCATAAATAAAGGTGTTTGTGACATCTCACATGCAGTTGGCGGCTTACAAGTGAGCATTTAACCCACATGATCAATATTGAGATATATATTGTATATCACCATTCAGCCCAAGCAGATACAAGCATCTTTTGGTCCATATAGTCCAGCCGTACCTGGAAGTATGACACCCAGGCAATCCAGTGATTAATCCTCCTGGCTAGGGGTTCCCCCTTTCTCCCCAGCCTTTGGCTACCAGTTACCAAACTAGTTTATTATCATTGTTGGCGAAATGAAATAAATAAGAGATTCCACTGTTTCTCTACCTCTTGTTTTTTTAATAAACCTTTAATATTCTCTTTTCTTAAATATTTGGCAAGCCAGAAGGGTTCACCACCTAATTGCATTTTTCTGAATTCACTTCTGTTCCCTGCAATCACTATCATACCAAGGGGCGTGCACTTGTATGGATCGGGGTGTTCCTCGGGAGCCACATGTGTCCCTCCCATAGTTTGTCCTGTAGCAGCTCCACCAGGAGGGCACATTTTGCTACAAACTCTAACGGTTGGACCTGCTTGTGGAGTATTACATGACGGATTACATGACGGATAGCTGCAATGTCTTCTGCAGCTAGTCATTATTTCCACTTGCAGACTACTCTGGAGCCCGGTATGCAGGGCATTCTCTTTATCCTGTCGTAATATACAGGGGCCGAGTAGATCAGCGAGCATTACTAACAGTAAATGATCACACTCTGATCGCTTTTCTACCCTCTAGTCTCAGACCTGTCTAAAACGTTTGCGGGCAACAAACATATAATCTTGTATAGTGGAATAAGTTCCCTTTCTAAATGTGTGCCTCGGCGGGAAATCGCCCGGTAGCCTTCTATTCAGCTCTACCAGTAGATACTATGCACACAGCCATTGGGATCTTGACTGCTGAGCACCAATTCCCAGTAAAGCACAAGTAGCAACCTCAAGCAAGCAATAGCAACTATTGCCCTACCTTGCATAGCCAAACAAAAACAATCTCTTTTCTCCTTCTTTTATTACCACTAACCCACCCACAACCCCCTCCTTTTGTGTGCAAGATCAGAAGAGCAAGAAATCCATTCAAATGTATCAGAGAGATATCATGTAATGCTGGATAGGTGAAACTTTGGCACCAGCCATGAAGCAGACTTCTTCATACAGATTCAGGAATGTGTTCCAAAAACCCAGGTTGTGTAAATCCCTCTATGTCAGAAGTCTTACTGCAAAACTGTGTTGAGCGTACCCCTCACCTCCATTCATTTGGAGAACTGAACTGTACCCTGCCCATTCATTCAAGCACAATGTCTACATTTTGGGGATATGGTTTGATGCTAATATACTGTTTTTGAAGCAAGTAATGAACCTCCTGCCAAATCAGATTTCTGTGCACTGCTAACACCATCTTTGCTGTCCTCTCCTGACTGTACTGCTCTAACGCCATCTATAGCTGCCTCCAGCCAATGGTCCGAAAACCATTCATCCATCGTACGTTCAGCTGAAAATGCTCAGACCCCATCTTCCAAGCCATGAAATTGTTTGGCCTCGAGGCCCTCTAGCTTGTGCTCATCGTCTTTCGGTGTCCTCTGACATGACATCTCATGAAAACGTCTCCAATCTACTAGCCAGTCAGACGACGAAGGTCAGTATTATAAGACTTGCTGATCAGTAGCCTGTCCAAGAACACACGCTCTGACACTAGATCCCTAACTGTCAGGTATTTTCTCCCTTAGACACACGTCCACCACCTTTTAGAATTTAACCAAATCAAACTAAGTTTCTCGGATTGATAGATACTCATTTTCTCAATTCTATCTATGGAGCAACTGCTATTGGTTTATTGATGTTGCCAGCACCTGACTGACTGAGGGCAAAGCCTGTGACCTCTTATCATGTTCCTCCCACAAAGATGTCTGTGGTGCCCCCTTGACCCTCATAAAATGTTCATATGTAAATAACCTGGATCATATTGTTACCCTGTTCACAGAACACATTTGCAGTGATCTCTGTGCTCTAGAAAACCCCTTCAAAACATAAATCAAATTACCAGGATTACCTGTGGCTCAATTATCATCATAAAGAAGACTACCATCACAATTGCTGGGATGATGTTCACACTGCACTGATGCCATTGTTTTTACTAATGAAAAAAGGAACTGAATAATGTGCCCATGCGTGAAGGGAGGTGGATTTGGAAATCTTAGGATAACTCACATGCACAGAGTAATAAGCCCTGTGTTGAGGGAATGCTGATTGGACAACGGGAGGATGGGAAGTGTTCTAGCAGGCCACTGCTGGGTTCCTCCCCATCAAAGATACTTGTGCTCATGGAAACTAACCAAACACAGAGACTCAATGTCAGAGCCCACTACCAATCTGCAAGCACCTAATCATGCAAGTATTTGCCAACAAATGTTATGACGAACTGTGACAAATTAACTTTTGGGATACCAGTGGTCCTGGGGTGAGTATTGGTTTCTAAACCATCAATCGACCGCACACCTCTAATACCCTAAATGGATTCTGAACAGATTGGAACAGCAAGAAACTTATAAACCTCCTTGTCCAATTTTGGTAACGTGGATGGAACGGCAGTCTTATCTCTGAAAGGTCATGGATCATTGGTTAGTTGAAACACAGTGAAAATACAATTATTACCCAATGATAAAAGGGACTATCCAGTCAAGGTTGTATAAAAATCTGTACCTTTTCTGTATAACAACAGACAGCTCCAGCAACACTACGAAATACAACCCACCCTGTAAAGGAATGCAGAGAACAGACAATCTCCAAGAAGGAAAAGGGATGCACTGTGGATACTGAAAGGCGGGTAGTCTGTGATTTAATGGCTTCATCACAAAGGGAGCAATGGGTCTTAAAATGTCTCAGGTGGCCTTCTGAGAAGGACCAGGGGGATAGAACCACAATTAACATTTTGCTGTAGGTGTTCTTGGTACGTGACAGGGCGCTTTGCAGACTTCTGTGACAGAGTCCAAGATGGGAGTCAGCAGAGGGTATCAGGCTGCAAGACGGTTTGGTGAGTGAAGATGGAAGAATGGCAGAAGGCTGGCCTACATGGTGGCTCAGGGTCAGGAATCATTGTATCAGTGCTATGTGATGGTTCTGAAGCACTGGTTGAGACGTCTCAGGTGTCTTTAAGCGACAGCAGCTTGACAATAGTCAGCGTTACCATTGGTTGCACATTGAGGATCTCGACTGGCTCGAAAATGTTCTCTAATAATAATAAATAATTTAGCATTTATATAGGGCTACAAACCCTTGGGTATCTGAGCGCTGCTTATTATTACCCACAGTGTGTGGTGCTCATTTATCGACCTTGGAAGGATGAAAGGCTGAGTTTGGCCCTGCCGGGATTCGAACCTGCGACAGCAGGCTCTGCACAGATGTCAAAGCGAGTGCTCTACTCGCTGTGCTATCGGACCGGATCTAAGGCAGATATCGGGCGATGCTCGTCAAGGCACTTTGCCCAGTTTCTTAAATGGGCTTGTGTCGTCCTTTAAGGCGGACAGCCCAAAGCTGATAAATGTGTTGCAGGCAGCTGCCTTGTCCTTGGTTGTAGTTTCAGAGACCTTCTGGCACTTCCTATCCAGGAAGCTTGCTGCGGATTCTAGCAGGGCATGCTTTGTGCTGGCTGGGTACCAGTTCTGGAACAACTGGAAGGTCCTCTGGGTTATTTATCTCCCTCTGTTCCCTGGGGGATGTTTATGGAGGTATCTTGCTTCTCTGTTTGGCAGAAGATGTAAGGCAGACTGTACCTTTAGCCAGGGTCCAAGGATGAGTTCTTCTTTGTTACTTCAAGCAAATTCTTCAGATGTTCTGCCAAAAGAGGCGCTTATCCCTCTTTTAAAGCCAAATGGGCCACAGTGATTTAGTGTAGACTAAGCCTACCTCTTTGAACCAATACTGGGGTCCCTACCAACAATCTCCTGTATGCATGAGGTCATAACCAGAGTGCTTTGCAACAGGAAAGGTAAAGGGGTGAACACTTGTGATACTAAGTCCCACCCATCTTCCTGTCTATTGTTGATCAAAGAGTCTCTCTGGTTGATGGATCTCTCTGTGATTCCTGATTAAAGTTGCAGGTCTCCCTTGAAGCTGCGGCAAGACCAGGTTCTCTGGCTCCTGCAAAACACATTCTTGTACCTTATGAATAGGGTCCCCCTACTGGGATGGCCTATGAAAATGCCAACCCCAGGCATGTCAGTTCACTTTCATTGTTACTGAGGCCGGGAGCCTGCTTCAGGTTGACACAGGTACATATGAAAGGTTTTTGGGTTTCTTGTCTCCATGTGGTCATGATTGAAGAAGTAACCTCTAATTGGTATGTTAATCACTGCCACCAGCTGCAGGGCCTAACAAAAGAGCAAGACAGATGCATGGAGCCTTTGTTAGTTAATCAGGCTGACGATGGCAGTGGAAGCTTGGGCCTCCCCCTTTCATGGAGATGACATAGTGTACTCCTGGCTGTCACATTCCAAAATATGACAGGGTGGACTGTACCTGTAGGCTCTGTCCACCCAGAGTACACAGGTCTATGCGTTTGTTGTGGGGTGTGAGCATAAGAAAATGTGCGTGGATTAGCCTCACACATTATCCTGAGGTTGATCTACCATCATTCCATTTAATTACAAATTTCACAAATCCCATGTGAGCATACGCCCAGCATACAGATGGTCGAATTCCTCACACTGTGCGGACGTAAGATTGCATTTGTGAAGAGCACTGCAGAAAACACAAGCCGTTTCACAATTGTACAGACATTGCAAAGCAAGTAGACTAAGTATTCATTAGGCTGGCTATACGTAGTATATAGACTGCAGGTGGTGCCGCCAAACATATATGTATATAGAATTCTGGACATTCGATGATACCATTTTAGTAAGCGAGTCTCCAGGAACGAAGACGGTTTTAGAGCTATGTGTGTGTCGCAGCAAAGAATAGGCTCAAATTCAAAGCAAGACCAAGGAAGCTGTCTGACTTGATGTTAAAGACTGGAAGCAGCCAAGAACTGGTTATTAGCCTATGAAGAACAGCATACGTGAGAAGCAGAGACATCCCTTGATAAGTTGCAAAGATAGAACGCCATGAGAGGCAAGTTTCTTTATTAAAGACAATTAAAGGCCACAATACGGACTAATTCACGGTCTCTAATCACCTGAGGTGAGGATGAAAATAGACGAAGAGCATGGTGCACCAGATTGAAGATAGCGAGTGCTCAAATTCCCTTATATTCCCTTGAGGCTAGAAGCTACTACAAGGCCGAGTTCAAGGAAAATGTGAATAGCAGACGGCATGCGTTATGAGAGATGTTGGGCTGATTGGGTGGGGAGTTATGGTCAGGTTCACCCACCAGCACCATGGGTACTAGCTTACGTGCTGCTAGAGCATCAATTGTTCCAGAAGGGTACAAGCGTGCCAACCAATTATAGAAGGCCGTATACTGAAGAGCCTTATAGTTTGAGAGCCAATGAAGTTGTGTGTTTCTAATTACTGTCGAAAATGACTTGTTCAATGACTTGCACTAGAGGAAGATTTGAGTGCCCACCTGCCTATGGAGACCCAATCATGATCTTATCCCATTTAGAAGGTATACTTAGACGTTCCCCTTGAGCCAACCACAATCTCCCGTAGATTTTCTTAGTTTGCCATGCAGTATGACGTCACCCATTGCGAATTTTTAGTATATAAGTGTTGTTTTTTATGAGATGCTTTGAGATTATGCTGTGCGACGTCCGTCGATGTACATTGTACTTCCTGTTTTAGACAATTGTTAATAAAAAAAAGTTATTTGCCAACTTCCTGAGTTGGTCTTATTGCTTAGTTTGAGAAGTTATTCTCTCTCCCATACATAGTATAATGTGTTACCTTGAGTAAAAGGTCCTCTAGGGTTCAAATGTCTCATAAATAAAGGTGTTTGTGACATCTCACATGCAGTTGGCGGCTTACAACTGAGCATTTAACTCACATGATCAATATTGAGATATATATTGTATATCACCATTCAGCCCAAGCAGATACAAGCATCTTTTGGTCCATATAGTCCAGCCGTACCTGGAAGTATGACACCCAAGCAATCCAGTGATTAATCCTCCTGGCTAGGGGTTCCCCCTTTCTCCCCAGCCTTTGGCTACCAGTTTCCAAACTAGTTTATTATCATTGTTGGACAATGAAAAAAATAAGAGATTCCACTGTTTCTCTACCTCTTGTTTTTTTTAATAAACCTTTAATATTCTCTTTTCTTAAATATTTGGCAAGCCAGAAGGGTTCCCCACCTAATTGCATTTTTCTGAATTCTCTTCTGTTCCCTGCAATCACTATCATACCAAGGGGCGTGCACTTGTATGGATCGGGGTGTTCCTCGGGAGCCACAGCTCCACCAGGAGGGCACATTTTGCTACAAACTCTAACGGTTGGACCTGCTTGTGGAGTATTACATGACGGATTACATGACGGATAGCTGCAATGTCTTCTGCAGCTTGTCATTATTTCCACTTGCAGACTACTCTGGAGCCCGGTATGCAGGGCATTCTCTTTATCCTGTTGTAATACACAGGGGCCTAGTAGATCAGCGAGCATTACTAACAGTAAATGATCACACTCTGATCGCTTTTCTACCCTCTAGTCTCAGACCTATCTAAAAAGGTTGCGGGCAACAAACATATAATCTTGTATAGTGGAATAAGTTCCCTTTCTAAATGTGTGCCTTGGCGGGATATCGCCCGGTAGCCTTCTATTCAGCTCTACCAGTAGATACTATGCACACAGCCAATGGGATCTGGACTGCTGAGCACCAATTCCCAGTAAAGCACAAGTAGCAACTTCAAGCAAGCAATAATAACTATTGCCCTACCTTGCATAGCCAAACAAAAACAATCTCTTTTCTCCTTCTTTTATTACCACTAACCCACCCACAACCCCCTCCTTTTGTGTGCAAGATCAGAAGAGCAAGAAATCCATTCAAATGTGTCAGAGAGATATCATGTAATGCTGGATAAATGAAACTTTGGCACCAGACATGAAGCTGACTGCTTCATACAGATTCAGGAATGTGTTCCAAAAATCTAGGTTGTGTAAATCCCTCTATGTCAGAAGTCTTACTGCAAAACTGTGTTGAGGTTACCCCTCACCTCCATTCATTTGGAGAACTGAACTGTACCCTACCCATTCATTCAAACACAATGTCTACATTTTGGGGATATGGTTTGATGCTAATATACTGTTTTTGAAGCAAGTAATGCACCTCCCGCCACCTCAGGTTTCTGTGCACTGCTAACACCATCTTTGCCGTCCTCTCCCGACTGTACTGCTCTAACACCATCTACATATGCCTCCAGCCAATGGTCCGAAAACCATTCATCCATCGTACCTTCAGCTGAAAATGCTCAGACCCCATCTTCCAAGCCATGAAATTGTTTGGCCTCGAGGCCCTCTAGCTTGTGCTCATCGTCTTTCGGTGTCCTTTGACATGATATCTCATGAAAGTGTCTCCAATCTACTGGCCAGTCAGACGCCGAAGGTCAGTATTATAAGACTTGCTGATCAGTAGCCTGTCCAAGAACACACGCTCTGACACTAGATCCCTAACTGTCAGGTATTTTCTCCCTGAGACACACATCCACCACCTTTTAGAATTTAACCCAATCAAACTAAGTTTCTCAGATTGATAGATACTCATCTTCTCAATTCTATCTATGGAGCAACTGCTATTGCTGTATTAATGTTGCCAGCACCTGACTGACTGAGGGCAAAGCCTGTGACCTCTTATCATGTTCCTCCCACAGAGATGTCTGTGGTGCCCCCTTGACCCTCATAAAATGTTCATATGTAAATAACCTGGATCATATTGTTACCCTGTTCACAGAACACATTTGCAGTGATGTGTGTGCTCTACAAAAACCCTTCAAAACATAAATCAAATTACCAGGATTACCTGTGGCTCAATTATCACCATAAAGAAGACTACCATCACAATTGCTGGGGTGATGTTCACACTGCACTGATGCCATTGTTTTTACCAATGAAAAAAGGAACTGAATAATGTGCCCATGCGTGAAGGGAGGTGGATTTGGAAATCTTAGGATAGCCCTCATGCACAGAGTAATAAGCCCTGTGTTGTGGGAATGCTGATTGGACAACGGGAGGATGGGAAGTGTTCCAGCAGACCACTGCTGGGTTCCTCCCCATCAAAGATACTTGTGCTCATGGAAACTAACCAAACACAGAGACTCAATGTCAGAGCCCACTACCAATCTGCAAGCTCCTAATCATGCAAGTATTTGCCAACAAATGTTATGACGAACTGTGACAAATTAACTTTTGGGATACCGGTGGTCCTGGGGTGAGTATTGGTTTCTAAACCATCAATCGACCGCACACCTCTAATACCCTAAATGGATTCTGAACCACTGTCAAGCAATCACATCGCCCATACGCACGAAAAATAAACATATACACGGAATTGAACTGGCAACATCAAATTGCGAAAAAGCAGGCGCACATCCCGGCACACCAATGCCAAGCGATAGCAGGTGTATACTTCGGAGTGCACCCTAACAAATGCCTATAAAAAGCATTGAAGACATCCCAAATGAACAGATACAACCACGATGAATGCACCATTTGTTGTAGCAATAATCCTGGGACACCGCAGGAGGAGGGGATAGCCAGGGCCTGGATTTTCCACCCACGGACCTGATGACCAGGTTTATGGTAGGTATAGCCCCCACCCCATATCATCCTAGACCTTGTCATCGAGTGGGAAAATAACCTCACATCACTCACCATGTGATCCCACAAGCACTGAGCCCCTTGCTAAAGAGGCTCACTGCTCTGCATTCTTTGGCCATTGGGTCATATCAGCGGACCACCGCCATAGTAGGTGGTATTTCCCAGGCCACACAATTTTGCTGCCTACACCAGGTGTTGTCATGTATAACTACATGACCTTCTGTTCACCAGCATATCTATATGCCCAGAAAACTGGCAGAAAGGCAAGCAGTTGTCCTGGTTTGTTATGGGGTTGCACACTTTTCCCAGGTGCTAGGTGCTATTGAATGCACCCATGTTGCGTTACGTCCACCTAGAGCAACAGGGCACATCTACCACAACCGGAAACATTGGCACACCATCAATGTTAGGGTTGTGTGTGATGCCAAGGGCATCATTACTGAAGTGTATGTCAATTATCTTTGTATCACACATGATAGTTACATCTTCAGGATGTCTCTGATACAATGGGTCCGGGAAACTGGGAACCATGGGAATACATGACTCATTGGTGAGTATGAATGGCCATTCACATTCATGCACGTTGCATACAGACCACTAGAAACTGCCAACAAATGCCAATGACAACCATTCTCACCTCTACAGGAGACAGTGCCTATCTCTGAGCACATACATGATGACGCCCATACGCAACCACACCACACCTGCTGAGGTAAGGTACAGCACTGCCCATATTGCGACTCGGGGCACAGTTTACCACTCTGGTGGTGTGTTGCTATGTCCTGCACAATGTCGCAACACAGCGTGGCATCCCAATGGACATGGTGGTGGCCCAACATCCACACCCACAGGCACCCCCCTTGTGTATGGATGGGTAAAGGGCACGTGGAAAGGCTGTACGTACCCAGCTTGTGCAATTTATTTTCACCTAAAATCCTTCCACTCTGGAGTGTAAACAATCCAGCTAAATCCCAGTTGCCATTCAATGATGACAATGGGCTAATCCACTTTGCCCACAAAACCACCCGAGAATTGCCCTTGGAAGTGCAAATGTGTGTGCATCCATTAGAACTAAAAAGACATACATTTGATGTCCCAAAAGAAACACATTGAAGAGAGAGTTCACCACTACCACCATGACAACCATTGAATGAAATCAACCCTTAGGCACAAAAAGCATCCCATATGACTAACTAACATACCCGTCAAATGTTTAATCACTGATAATTCCATAAACTCAACAACCATCACATCTGAGCTGCGAACCATACATGGCCTCCAAAGGTTATGTGTCCCCAAAATCCCAGAAGCACAATGGCATATTGCTGCACACCTGTCCAAAAACGTGTTTATGATGTGCTCAAACATGCCACTATTGTGCTGTGTAGAAAAGCAGTGCCCTAAGGATCCACATGTGACATAAATTCTGGCAACATGACCACAATGCACCCCATCCCAAATGAACCACTGAACAAGAGGTAATTGACAATTGTGACAAAGAGGTGGTCACGCCAGAATGGCCACATCCACACATGCAGCAACTAATGTAGCCATTCCATATGGTCCAAGATAAATGCACATCTTACCTGTCCTCTGGTCATGTAGTCAACAGTCAAAATGCATCCCATGAAAAAGCCATCATTCCCTGACAGAAAGATCTGCAGATAATGAAGACATTCATGAAGAAATTCAAATTGAGTGCAGTCAACATATCCATGCACCCAAAAAGTACAGACACACGCTTCCCACTCAGATATATGCAACACATGCAAACAACAACTCACAAGACAGCCATCAACATGTGTCCCAGGACACATGCAGCAACTCCTGCATACTACATGCAATGCAAACACACAAAACACACACACTGACAAACAACCACAGCCCCCACTCTGCCTGACCCCCTTAATGCCATGCAGTGAATGTGCATGTCACATATCCCGATTTCCAAGCCAATGGCACGTACACAACACACTCATCAATGAACGTCATGCATGAAGATGAGAATATATCAGAAATGCAGATAATTGAAACCCCCAAAAAGCATTCACCCCCCTGTAAGACAAGAAATGACATGCCATCAACAGTGTAATAGTGGGACAGTGCAATGAACACAGTCATGGGAGCCCATGATGCAAAGCTCAAGAAGGCCAGTACACAAATACCCACCCCTGCACTCTGGGCCGGATCCTGCTAAAGGCAGCATTTCACAGAGGCCGATGTCAGACTGGAAGGCTGGCCACTGAGGCAACTGCCATGGAAGACATAAGCAGACATGAGAAAGCAATGTGAAACTGCAAACAAGGATAAATGCACACAAATGGTAGGATGCAAACAAAACTTGCAAGGTCAATGCAGACTTCATGGTGACAGCATGCAATTGGTTCAACAACAGGCACTTAAGACACTCCTTTTCTGCTAGTTACCATGGCACACTCCTGACCCGCCTGCTCATCCTAATCTGTTTGTTCCTATATCTGTGTCCTTGCACTCTAATGCCAACGGGCCTTGTCAATGTGCGTTATAAATAAAATACAATGTGCATTCAATTTAATGCATCAGCACCATGCACCCAGCTGTGGTCAACTTGAAGCTGCAAACACCATGGTGCAGCATGCATGTCGAAATACCAACACGGCACAATATAGTGTGCCTGTTCACAACATAGCATCCCACAAATGTGCATCAATGGTGCCATATTTGTGGATTGCAATTGGGGCTGCACAACGTCATTGGGGAACGCTGAGCAAGAGAGGTCAAACGTGCCATCGAACCATTACCCTACAAACATTGCATTGACAAAAAGTGTCACTCAGTACACATGTGCAAAGTGCAATGACACACACACCAGCAAAACCATGAACACCCGTCACAGGCCACAAACAGCTGGCCCTGCCACCCACTTACAACACCCCAAGAAAGGCCCACACAGCTCGAACATCGTCACTTTGGAATATGCAACCTGTGGCACCGTGAATTCATAAAAAGCACACCACCCTGACATATGACCAGAACCACACCATGTGACATATGCACCCATGAAGTAGTACCCGTGCCCCACAAGACAAGTCTAAAGTGATCACACACAGTGCAAGAATCCCAGCCAAACACCACACAGGTGTCTGCAAATGCCCTTCATGTACCTGCACAGGGTACCCACCTGCCTTGCATACAATGCAACCCACTGGGAGACACATCCCCTAAATGAAAAGACATGCATAGTAAAAACAAAAAGAATGTGCAAGTGACAAAACATGAATAGATGACAAAAATATGCAGGGACCACCCACTGAAAAGGGAACACAGTGTGTAAAAGGGTGACAGGACATAGATTGTGATCTGCCAAAGGAGTGCAGTGTAGCACAAGAGAGAGAGAGAGAGTGAGAGTGAGAGGGAAGGCCAAGTGAAAAAAAAAACATCAAGAAGTAGACTCTCTGGAGTGGAGATGGCCAAGGACATGCACTACATCACAGTACGTGTGGGCACAGCTGAGTTGACCGAGGGAGGAAGACAGTGACATGAATACCACTTGAAAAAACATCCTGGCAGGGTAGCATGCAAAGCACATATAAGGAAACTGTCACATGCAGCAAACACGGGGAACAATGACACATGCTCAACATGCAAGACAGTGCTCATGCTTACCTGCTGATTGAGCCGGCATGATTGGAATCCTGCATCACCTCCAACAGGAACTGTGCCTCCAAATGAGTGAGAGGAGGGCCAGTGTCTGGTGGAGGGCATGGGGAGCATGGACGTCAAAGGGTGCAGGGTGTCTCCCCAGGACTGCAGTCACCGCCACATTACGGATTACTGAAAACAACATAGGACAAGGTTTTTTTGCAGGGGTGCAGCCTGGACTTGCTAGGTGAGGCGTGTGTTTTCACAGGGGTGCAGCCTGGGCTTGCGAGGTGAGGCACGTGTTTTCGCAGGGGTACAGCATGGGCTTGCAAGGTCAGGCGCGAGATTTCGCTTTGGTGCCGCCTCCACTTATGAGGGAGGGCGCGTGTTCTTGCAGGGGGCAGACAGGACTTGCGAGGTCAGTCAGGCGATTTCACTGGTGTGCTGCCTCATCTTATGACTGAGGCCCACATTTTGGCAGGGGTGCAGCCTGGGCTTGCGAGGGAGGGTGTGTCTTCTTGCAGGGGTACTGAATGGTGATTCAGAGGTGGACGCGGGGGGTTGCGCCTGGTTTGGGATTCTGCTTGCTTTTTGGTGTGCGTGGGGCATGTTGCGGGCATTCCTCACGCAGCATGTTTTTGCTTGAGTGACAGCTAGTAATGCGCCTTTGAGTCCATGAATACGCTGGGCGCGTTTTTTTTCTGCACCACAGCTCACGCAGGGTCTTTCTCGGCGCGTTGCACTTGTGCGATTTTTGCACCCAATTCCATGAATCGGGCCCTTATTGACTGTTCCTGAGATATGTGTGATTCCTTCTGGGTACGACTAGGCCCCTTTCTTTTTTCTGAAGAAGTCATCATATTTTTTTTTTTTCAAACCTGTTTCTTTGTTATAAAGATAGAGCTAGACTCTTGAGACTTGGGTACAAATCCTGGGTAAGGGGCCATCGGTTCATACTCTATATAAATGACTCTGAGGCAATGCTGTTCTCAATGGTGGGCAGTCATAAAGTCGAATTAATAAAGTCGAATTACAAAAATGTCGAAAACAAAATGTTGAAAAAAAATGTGAATGTTTTATTTTTTTATTTATATGTGTTTTTTGGGTTCCGCGAGTAAAAAAAGGGGTAAACATTTTTTTAAAAAGGGATGGGTGGGGGGACCCCCCCATTTCGAATAAAAAACGTAGTAAAAAAGACATTCAAATTTTTTTTTCGACATTATTTTTTCAACCTTGTGTCTTTCGACTTTATTGAATTCGAATTTATGACTATGATTGAGAACCACTACCAAAAACTCAGCCAGCCTCCTTTTGGAGACTGATTAAAGATCCAATGAACCAGTGTTCCCTGTCAAGTCAACCTATATCCTCAGCTGTGTGGGAAACCCACTTTCACACTCTGTACCGTTCAAACGAGGTGATAGAGGGAATGCCTGCTCTAACTAGGAACTGGTCGGACCATGTAAAAATTGATCTACAGGAAATAATGAAAGCCATCAAGAAAAGTAAGAACTAAAATTCCCAGGGCCCGGATGGTTTGGCAAATGCCACATTTAAGTCCAACCCTAACCTTTGGGCCACCTTTTTGTATGTACTATTCTCTGAAATTGTTGGTACAAAAATATAGCCTCCATCTTGGAGAAAAGCCAATAATGTTGTAATTCATAAGGGAGATCGAGCCATTCCATCTAACTATCGCCCTATCTCGCTTCTAGATTCTTTAACTAAAATCTTTGGGGCTATTATCTTGGAGCATTTGCAGAAGTGGTCAAATAACAAAAAAATGCCATACATTTCAATCAGGCTTTCGACAAGGTCTAAGCACTGCTTACAACTGTTTTGTAAGCAACCTTCTCCAGATACAGGCCAAATACAAAAAACTGTGTATCTACTGTGCCTTCTTGGATATCTCACAGGCTTGTGATCGAGTTAATCAACGTAGCCTGTGGGAAAAGCTCATGGAGATGGATTGTGGCCCTGGTGGATATCTTGATGGCCTAACACACAGACACCAAGGTTAGGGTGCGTCTAGATCAACAAAGTAATTACACAAAGTGGGTGCCCAGCTGCTATGGCCTGAGGCAGGAGTGGGCCCCATTTTTGTATAGTTTGTACACCTGCGATTTAGGAAAAATCTTTGAAAACATTAGAAATGTCCCTCCTAAGTTAAGGAGCCGTGCAATAGATTTTTTGCCATATGTCGATTAGATCGTTTTGTCCGATCTGACACCCATCAAAGGGGTTTAACGGCAACCAATGAATATTTTGCGGCACTGGACCTGCAGTTAAATTGTGAAAACAAAATCAAAATATCGAGGCTGAGTACCCCAAAAGGAAATACACCGAACACGGGTTACAAAGAAACATACAAAAGAACTTTTACTGAACAGTTTTCCAAGAAAAGTAAGAGATAGCTATCGGCCCTCAGTACAACACAACGAACTCCAGCGTGGTTCGGTGTGTTCAGTGAGAGACGCTGTACATTAGAATTTGTTGCTCTTTTATACCATTTGCATACATGATGTCCAACCCTACTTCGGATTAATATTCCTCTAATACATTACTGATCTAGGGTTCATGCCGAGTTCGCATATCCACATGTAACTAGTTTGCCTTTAATACATACTTCAACAAGCCTACACAGCAACTGTGGGGGTCATTCTGAGTTAGGAGGTAAGGGGAAAATGATGCCGGAAAATGATTACCAGCATCGTTTCCCGTTACGGGCTATTCTGACCTACCAGACCGTTATTTACAGTGCAGTAAAGTACGAGGTCGTAAATAGCGGTCTAGTGGCGCGCGCCCGTCACTCCATGCTGAAATTAGCGGCATAGCATAAACCGGAGCTGATCCCAAGTAATGCGGACATGCAAAAAACGGCTGCCACAAGGCCGCAAAGTACCTTACCGGCATGGAGTAAATAACGGCATCGCCGGGAAGGTGTTAAGAACCCTGAGCAGTGTTTCCAAGAGGCACAGGTGCACTCAATCAGCACAAGTGGAGGCAATGGAGGCTGTCACAGCACAAAAGGAGCACACCCACACACCACACCCCCTCCCACACCAAGATGATACCAATTGTAGCAGCATTCCTGGAGCTGGAGGCCCTGCTTCCAAGGCAGCAACTACAACAACAGCAACAACAACAACCACAGCCCCCACCACAGAGGATACACAGGAGGAGAAGGAGGGTGAGACAGGCCCAGCATGCCCTACCGGTGCAGCCAACATTACCACGCTGGCAGCCCCCAATCCCCCGCATGAGAGCCACCCCCTTCACCCTCACACCAGAGCAGATCCACACCCTGTACCGGCTTGACTGGGACACCATTACCACCATAGTGGACCTGATACATGACGATATAGTGAGCCTCATAGAAATCAGCACTGCCATCCCCCCTCTACTGAAGGTAGTGTCTGTGCTCCACTTCCTTGCCACAGGCACCTACCAGCATACAGTGGGACACATGCATGGCATTTCACAGCCCATATTTTCCCGGATGCTCAACCAAGTGCTGGATGCCCTCCTCAACCACTCAAGGGACTACATATCCCTACCCCGGACTCCCCAGGAGATATTTGATACAAAAGTTGCCTTCCATGCACTGGCAGGCATGCCAAATTGCATAGGTGCCCTCGACTGCACCCACGTTGAATTGGTGGTCCCACATGCCATGGAGGTGCCGTATCACAACCGCAAGCAATACCACTCCATCAACGTCCAGATGGTGTGTAATGCCAGTAAAGCCATCACACGTTGCAATGCCCGATAACCCGGATCAACTCATGACTCCTTGGTCCTACTACCACGCTACATGGAGCGACATGCCGGTAGACGTGTCTGGCTGCTTGGTGAGTAACCTGAATGGGCCATGGCAGTGCATTGGGGCTGTGCGTATGTTGGCTGCATACTCCACCTGGATGGGAAAGGGGGGTGCCTACTTCACCTGGGTGGGAAAAAGGGGAAAAGGGGGGGATGCCTACTTCACCTGGGTGGGAATGTTCACGCCAGTGCACGATGTGCACCTCACAGAACACTGTGCCCCAAGGCAAGTGACACGGCACATGACTACCTAACCATACAGTGATGAATTAGAGCCGACACCTAACACAACATGACTAACAGGAAACCTGGCCAAATACCACAACACATGCACCACTCATCGGCGGCCCATACACACCGTAAGGGCTTCCAGCACCATGCAGTGCAATAGCACCATGTCGCAGACTCATGCATCTCACCACCCAGGACAGTCCTCCCTGGGAGTGCATAGAAGTGAGTCTAACAGGGATCCCACAGCGTGTCACTGGTCCTGCACACCCATAGGATTGCTGCAAGTCACCATGGCACAGATCAGTGCAGAATGATGAGTATGCTTCTAACTACAGCCAACCCCCCCGTCACCAAAACTCGCACAACACATCAATGAATGCAGTCCAACACTGCTGCATGCATATACGATGCACATGCAACAAGACGTGAGTGCACACCATAACCCATAATGAAGAAGCTACCCCCTACATCATTCCATTGCACAGGACACATAGCTGGGCCAGTAATGGGGTGAATGCATCCTGGGACATGTGTGTATGGCCAGTAATCACCTGCTGCCATGTAAGACTAGTACAGTTCTCCACCATGAATTTACAAACACTTACCTTCATTCCACTCTCATGCAGGTGATGCTGGCTACCCTTTGAAGCCGTGGCTCATGACCCCGGTCCGCAACCCACAGAACAGGCACAAGGAGGACTACAATAGATCCCATACCCGTACATGGATGGTGATAGAGCAGACCTTCGGCCTGTTGAAGGCACGATTTTGTTGCCTCAGCCGGTCAGGTGGGGCACTCATCTACAGCCACGAGAAGGTGTCCAAGATCACCATGTCATGTGTAATGCTGCACAACATGTGCATCCGTCGGAATGTGCCACTGCCCCCTGACATGGAACTGCTACCACTAGATGATGATGAGGGGGAGGAGGAAGGAATGTCAGGACAGCATCACGGTGCCGATGCACAGGAGGGACGTGCCGTGCGGCAATCATTGATGGGACAATATTTCTGACACACTAGTCAGCTGAGGGTGTGAGGATGACAGGACATCAGGCACTGGGTGTGGGGATACATGTACACCATGCACTGTGGAACATTAAAAGACACATGCACAATGATCAATGTCCACTCTGGTTTTTTTGGATGATCAACTGGTGTATTGAATAATAATGTTCTAATGTGTACAACAAAACCTCTACCCCCTCCCCCCCAACTCCCACACACACCCTCCCCTCCTGCCCCCCCAAAACCCACACACACCCTCACCCCCTCCCCCTCCCCCCAACTCCCACACACACCCTCACCCCCCTCCAGCTCCCCCCACAACAACCCCACAATAGTTCCATTAGGACAACATAGGCCACATGTGTGTGCCAGCATGGTCAATGTGCACTCCCAGAGCCAGGGGGATCCATGTCGTGGCGGCGCAATGTACACAGTGAACGACGGACCAGGCTGGTCTGGATGGAGGAGCTTGTGAAGGTGGGTCCTCCCGCTGGGGCTGTGGTGTGGGGTGTGCTGCTTCCAGGGCATCTGTGATCCGGCCAAGGACGTCGCAGAGCCGGTTTGTGCTCGCTGTGATCACCTCGCCCAGAGCCTGAAGGTCATTGCGCCACTCCAACCTTGATTCGCGATTGTCCCTGATGAACTCCTCAATGAGGCCTGTGAGATGCTGGGAGCACACTACATCCATGGCTGATGTGGCGGATTTGCTTGGCAGGCTTGGCATTGGGCCTGCAAGCCTTTCCGGAGTTTCTGCAGGGGAAGTGGATACAGGACAGGCAGGTTGTACTCCTTGCCCTGTGAGCCCTGGGGTATCACTCTCCCCGGAGTCGCTGTGTGCCACCTGGCTGTATGATGGTGTGTCAGGGATATGAGCAATGTCATTGGTGTCCTCCACGTTGGCTCCCGATATTGATGGGGGGCTGTCTGGCACATCGAGGAGGCACATGGCTGCATTCTTACCAGCCACACTGGACTCCTCAGAGTGCAGCGTGGGACATGTGTCCAGCGGCACTGCAGCCATGGGTAGGGGTGCGGGTGTGGGTTGTGCAGCCTCCATGGGGGTTGCTGGAGCAGGTGGTGTTGCTTGTGTTGTCTTCCTGCTTGCAGGTATATGACGGCCCCTGACTCTGCCCCTGGAGGTACTGGCCTGGGTGCTTTCCTGGTCCTCGCTGTCATGCTCACTGCCTGTGGGTGGGAAGAGAGAGACGGCATGAGGAATGATTTGGGGGTCAGCATTTCTACATGCCTATGGTATCGCAATCGGATTGCAGCGGTTTGTTGACATTTGGGTTTTGAGTGGGACAGTGATCTGGGCTTGGATGGTAAATGCATGCAGATGTCTGGGTCACTCATGTTGGTGGAGTACTGTGATGACTCACATTCACAATGTTTACAATCACTGCCCCATGTGCCTCACAGATTCAGCCTCTTTGTGTGGTATGGGCCATATGGGTTACAGCCTTGCACCTGACATCAGCCTGGGTCCCACTTGTTACAGCATGATTTCATTGGGGGGGGGGGGGTTTGCCCAACCATGACGTGACACCTTGCCCAGCCCTTGGCAGTGACTTACGTTAGGAATGCATGTTCTGTCTTGACTCATGACACTCACCTCCATCAGCGGATGATGCTGCACCGCACTCCATTTCTCCAACCCCTTCTATGGCGTCTGTGCCCATCATGGCCGCACACGTTTCCTCCCACGGCATCATTTTGATGGGGGAACCTGGCCCTCCTTCTGTGTCCAGGGCCTGACTTCTGTTTGCCGAGAGGATGGCCCGCACCCTGAGACGGAGGTCATCCCACCGTTTCCTGCAGTCCTTGGTGGTGCGGGGGGTGTTTCCCACGGCGCTCACCCTCTGTGCCACCAAGGCCAAGATCTCTTTCTTCCTGACGATGGTAGGCCTCCGCATATCACTGCTGAATACAGTGTCTGCATGTTCATGCAGAGTGTCCACCAGTATCTGGAGCTCATCCTGCGTGAAGCGCTCCTTCCTTATGCGTGCAGCATCCTTTTTTAATGCGTTGGGCATGATGCTGGTCTCGAATGCCTATTTCTCTGATCACTATATACCTCCGGGTCCTGTATGGAGAGGATGGCAATGGATTGTGATTTTAAAGATGGCCGCCGTGCTCCTTCCCGTTCCTGTGCGATGACGTTTTTTCCGGTTCCGTTTTTTAACGGTGACCGTAAATAGTGGGGACCGCTATTTACGGTTACCGCTAATTTCTCTATGTCGGTAGTGTTATGTACGGTGCGCTTGTTGCCGGTAAGGGCTTTTGGGGCCCTTTTACGGCATGCCGCTGAGGTACATTACCGGCATGGCGCAAAGTGCATGCACGCGAAGTCGGAATAGGCCGATTTTTACGGTCTTTTGACAGCACGGAAACGCTCTTTACGTCATGCCGGTAATCGCCTATACTTACCGTCCAACTCGGAATGAGGCCCTGTGTATTTTGGGACTTCTCATACAGGTCTTCTCAAACATTAATACAATGTAGTTAAACAAGTGTTCTCATTTCAGTATTTGAATACATTGTTCTTAACATATGCTCGCGGATTAGTTTCATTGACGCAAGTAATCCTTTACACACAGGTCAACGAAGGACAAGGTCTCAGTTCACGACCTCAAAAAGTGGCCTGCAGGCAAGTTACATATTAATTATACACAGAGGTCAAGACGACCATGTTGTATTTCGGAATGACATTGTCCGCCATTTTAACTCACAGCGTGGCTTTTCAACGCAAACCTAAAATGGCAGATTGACCTAAAATGGCGGTTTACATTGATTTTAAGGTCAGGACCTTGCAACACGTATTTCTTCGCAAGTGGCTTACAAGCAGCTTGGCGTAGGCCAATATACACATATTCGTTGCAATAGGAGGCACGATATAATTTCTCATTTGACAAAATCCAAATTCCTAGTTCTAAATTATGGTAAGGAAAATAAGCCAAAATGTAAGTGGGCCATAGCAAAAGAAAGTTTGGAAATAGTCCAATCGTTTAAATATTTAGGAGTTGAAATTAACTCTTGGAGATCGAAATAAAACAATTATGATTGGATGATGAAAAAAACTAAATTGAACATCTCTGAAACTTTGGCATTTGACAGGAAATTTGGTAGATTTTCATCAATCCCCATAATCAAATTGTCACATCAAAAAATGATCCCACATTTTTTGGATGGAGTGGAATCGGCCTTACTCTTGAATTGCAGACGCAGAATAGAGTCTTTGATACTCCCTCTTCCTTCAGTGATCAGAGAAGAGGTGGGCCTAATTTCACTACAAGCATGGGTAAACTGGAAGTATTTGCAACCATTAAGATCTCTTCTACTCCCTCCTGTGAACATTATACTAGAGGATTTATGTTCAGTGCATTTCTGTAACTCCTCGGAAGTTTTAACAGAGTGATTTAACTCAGGTATAAAATTGTTAATTAATTACGACCTGGATAAATTGGTAGCAATAGATATTAACAAAAATAAACACGTTTGAGCTTGACTTGGTAACGAATAGAGAATTGACGTTTGGCTATCATTTGTTTTATTATTTCAAATATGAAACTAGAGCATTTAATTATATGCTGTTCTATCTGAAAAAGCACCCGTCGAGAAAGCATTATGTTGACATGCTAAGGTTTAAACGGAATGTAATTTCGACTAGGGGAGTAATTGTCTCGGGAGGGTATTTAGGCATTGTTTTCAACACATCAAAAGAGGGCGAATCTTTTGCTAGAATGCTTTGTCCTCACTGACATTAGCTGTAGGCTTTTGCTCCGCTTTGTCCCTGATAAATCTCTAATTAATAACAAGTGTTTTTTGGTGAAAGATATTGAATAGCCACAAATTATTTTTAGACGTGTCTATTCTAAACTTTCTGGAAGTTGCTTTGGATGAAATGATAGGAAATAGTGAATGATTTGGAATATCCTTTTTAAATACCTGATTTACTATATGACTTGTTGGTATGAATTGAATTTTTTTTTAATGAAGTATACAAAATGCGATGTTTTGTGTAATTGTTTTAAGGTTTTAGAAATGTATTCTTTAAGCATTGACTATGGACTGTTTATGAATTGTAATATTATGTGACAAATGGTTGACTTAATATGTCTTTTTGCAAAGGTTTGAATTAACCAAATGCCAATACATACATGCATGGACAAACCTGTTTGTTTCTGTTAAGATGTCTGACATATTGTCAGCCTGAGTGATCATGCATGTTGGTGCTCTGCAAGTCTGATTCGGTGAAACGAGTATTATTTAAGCCCTTGAGAGACAACTATACAGAATTAAAGAAGTAAAAGGGTAACAAAAAAAGTAGTGGAATGCTGCCCCCAGCAGAACTGGGTGCGTGGGGTTCGAGCATGGAACAGCACAAGTATGATTGTGGGGCGCAATGGGAGAATGCCAAGTGGGTGGAATGGGCAATAAGAAAGGAATCTTCAGGACTGGTTTTCTTGGGTTTTGTGTTTAAGGTCTTTTTCTGCTCTTAATAAGGTCTTAAAATTGTTCTACTCGGTAGCAGTTCAACAGGAGCCCAAACCAAGTGATGCGTTTCTAAGGGAGTTCAAGTAAAATAAAGAGTATAATAATTATTATTATTATTATTATTATTATTATTATTATTATTATTATTATTATTAAATTTCAAAGGTCAAAAAAGTACAAGTATGGAACTATTAAAATTGTTGTAAAAGTAGACAAACAATTAGCAATACAACATACAGATAATGGAAGACAGTTCCTGCCGGTCCCCGCTCATTTTGGCATCTGCACAGAAATAATTGATGGCTGATTCTAAAACGGAAAATGGAACAGGAGAAGTGATCTACCCTTTTGTCTAAACTGTAAAATATGGAACTAGAAAATCAGGAATCATATCCCGGCTTCCAGCGTGACATGATGTGACCCGGAGCAGCTCACATTACCTCACTGTGCCTTGCTTTCCTTAACCACCAAAATGGGGGTCAACCAGCAGTGATTCAGTTCTGCATGCGCCATAGAGAGAGGCTTACTCGCACATGGTATATTTTGAGCCAGGGCCCCTTAACAATGCTTTTCGCCAGACTTCCCTGGATTGTTTTCCATTTTCTTACTCAGCTGCTTCACTGTCATCACTCCTGGCTTATTGAAATTTAGGAATAGCTCATGTACTCAAAATATCCTGTAAATCCTATTGATCTTTTCAAACTGTGTCTTAAAAATGTGCCTTGTACCATTTGGACCGAAATGTCTAAAGGAAAAATCGCAGATGGGGGACCCCACCCTAACATTCTTGAGAGGGGTCAGACTACTTTGCTTGGTTTGGTGGCCTGCGCATATTTGGCCAGGGATGTCTGCACCCTCGGATAAAAGGGCCACCATTATGCTGAGCGACTTGGGATCTACAGCCAAGTGGCGTACCCTCATGTCAGAGTGAATCTGGGTGCTGCCATGACCATGCCAGGTATTTACCTTGGTACTGAGTCCCAGCTCACCCTGCCAACCTATCCACTGATGCTGGGGCAGCTGAAGATGAGATAGGGCTGGTGGGGGCCATTTCAACAAGACAAAACATGTTTCCGTGGGATGTTTGTATTATAATGAAGACAACAGAGGGCAGGGGGGTGGTTCAGTGTTGCAGTTTATCCGCAAAGATGCCAACTTTTTACATTGGGCTCGAGGGTCATTCCCCTCACTCCCATGTCCGACACCCCGAAAATGTGGCTAATCAGCATAGCTCCACCCACCTCATCAAAAGGACACAATGCACTGTGAACCCAGCACATTGAGGACAAATGCATTAGAATTAGAAACAAGCACAGTTCACTTTTATGTACCTTGTTTTAATACTGTTTAATAATGTAGATACTCATGTTTGCTACAATAAAGGTGACTGTTCCTTAGTTGACCGATGTGTGATTAGTTTCACAGACAAGCACTTCATCCTATTTGCATCACTCGGTGGAAGTGCGCTGTTGAGTTGCCCTTTTATAGGCATTCAGCAGTGTTTAAATTGCTTTGGAGTGCCATGTGATCCTGGGCAAAACTGTTTTGAGTATGTGCATTCACTATCAGTGTGACTTTATTTACGAATTAAAACATCAGTAATTAGTATATGTAATGATGGGACAAACAGCATTATCTGGGTGTATAATTGAGCCAATTGAATACGCTTGTACATCTGTCTCCAGAGTGCTTTATTTATGTTCAGCAATATTTTCAACCCAGCCCCGTGAATAACTTGTGTGCCTGACTCCAAGAAGGCACTTACATCGTCTTCTTTTTTTTGGAGATGAGTCAGCAAAGGCTATACTTTTTTTGTATTCTGAGCTGTGAAATCGGTCACTGGAGGTCAAAGCTCTGTGACTTTGGCAGGAGCAGATTTCAGTAAAACCACTGGTCCAGTTGAAAGGATGGCTTTGCATCTAAAATGATCATTTCTGTAGCAACGCATTTACTTTGTTTTTCTACCTGTTCTGCTCGCGGGTTTCCCTGACACCTTTGCAGACCCAACGGTTTTGTTGTTTTTTTTTTTGCGGCCCAAAACCGGAAGTCGCGGGTCCGTTGACAGCTATGTTACCAGTGGACAGGGGTGAACTGGCCTATAGGAAACTCTGGAGATTTCCCAGTAGGCATCTGCACCATGGGCCTCTTTTGTGCAGTATTTCCGAATTTCCCCATAGGAAAAGTGTTGGGCTTTCTGAACATGGGTGATGTGGGGCCACTTTCAACATTATTCCCAGGGCCTCTTTTGGTTCCCAGTCCGCTACTACCAGTGGAGCAGGAAGCCAGCAGGGTGCCGAAACACTGAATGGCAGGCAAAACATCTATAAACTGCTAGGAATATGTTTCTTTGTTAATGTTAAAGGACGCTTATACCGCGCACTGTCACCACTGTAGTGGTCCCCTGGCCCTCTGACGAATCTGAAGGAAAGGTTTGTAGGTTAGGATACGTTAGTATTGCAAACTTTGGATAAAGAGCAAGGGAGTTGTGATGTGCTGTTGGCAGCTTCAGTTTGGTTAACACAGGTGGCTGAGCTTTTTGGTGTGGTATCCGGTCGGTGTTCGTCGTATGCTGTTGTGCAAGGCTCTGTGTGGTGTGTTTGTTGTTACGGTGTAGTGAGGTCCATGCGGGTTGTTTTGGTTTAAGAGGTATGGTTGTGTTTGGTTAGGGTTTGAGAGTTGTAAGAGGAGGGTGAGGTTTTAGTAGGGTTGGTTATTTGCACTGTTGTCTAAAAAGACGCACATTCATTTGTGTGTCTTCCAAGGTTTAGATACATTTCTTAGTTGTCACAAGACTGTCAACATTGGGTAGCAACTCAGGCCCCACAGATATATGGGGCCATATAAACTGAAAAGATTGAAGTGCCCCGACGCCGGCACATGAAGACAGTAAACACAAGCATTGCCATGGAAGCAGAAGCGCCCACTGGACATAAATGCCCTGGAGGGCAGCCTGGGCCTGTCCATCCCTCCTCAGTGACATGTGTGTGCGGGGGCCAGCCCAGAGCGGGAGCAGTGTGGGTTGGGGGGTGGGGGGGCAGCATTGCTGTCTGTGTTTGCTGAGGACAGCAGCAGGGGAGAGCGCTTGTCAGCGCTTTTCTCTGGGATTGTAGCATCAGCAAATACACCCAGATACCTCTGGAGCCATCTGACGAGAGAAGTTGTTGTTCCTGACAGTTTAATTACTTTCCTTGCAGCCTTCTCTTGTGGCTTTTTTTCGTGGAAATCCATGACATTTTGCTATCAGTTTATTAAAAAAAAAAAAAAAAATAGCCAGGCTTAAAACAGACGCTGCTGCGTGTCTTGAAGCCCGGCTGTGGAGGAACACTTCACTGGGGAGAATCGGCTCTTTGTGCTCATTTGCATAGGTTCATTTGAGAGAGATTGGGGGCAGGGCGCTTGCTTTGCTTTTTGTCGGAGCTGTAGGGTCCAGCACGAATGTACAGGGGTACTCTCAGTTCTCCGGTGGGAAGTCCAGGGTTTACTACAGCCAGCACGCAAAGGTATTTTTTTTTTTTTTTTGGTAGCTCGATCTAAACTGCTGGTCGACGATGAGACAGCACGTGCGGGACTGATTTTACGAAAAAATGATGCAGGTGGAACGTGCAATAGCTCAATGGCGCACAGACCGGCTGAATATGTGTGGGGGCCCACTTCAACACGATGGTTGTGGCCCCTCTGAAAACAATCTTCTGAGGCCCCGTGCGATGAATGCGTTATAATGGTGACAAAGATACGGTTAATACCCGCAAATTATGACGAGACGGCCAGGCAGCAGGGACGTTAAACATGCCCATGGAAGAGCTCTAAACCCTTCTTTGTCAGCAAGTGACTGAGTTGGAGCAAGCAGTGTTAGGAGGCAATGAGGTGATAACACTTACAGCTTGCAATGCAGGCGTGGCAAAGAGCACATTTTAAGCCTCAGAACGAAAATAGAGAAATTCATATATTGCCGTGTTCAGTGTTGGTCATTGGGCCGGCTCTCGGCCAATCCGAGATCCGGCACCAGATGGATCTCAGGATCCGTCTAGAGTCAGCCGCCCAATCCTATGGACCGAGCTGGAAAACGTAAAAAAAAAATAGCAAAGAAAAGAAAAGCGCCCGCGACAGCAGCATTGCCTTTTACCACGGCTTTGGCCCTGGTGTGTAATACACAATACTCGCTACATGTACATATGATTCCTTTCAGTTGTACATGTAGCGAACATTGTGCATTACACACCAGTGCCAAAGCTGGTGGGAAAAAGCAATGCTGCCGTCGCGGTAGCTTTTTTTCCTTTTTTTAAGTATTCCAGCATTGCTGGATGTCCACTATGAGCCCCGCCTCCTCTAGACCACGCCCCTCGCCACCCAACTCCTCCCCCACCCCAGCCCTTGTGTTGTGGGATCCCCCATGACATTTTCTTTCCATTTCCACCACTGGCCGTGTTACAATACTGCTAACTGGCAACATGGGGGCAGTTGCTAGGCGCCCCCTGAGGCTTGAGGCCCCTTTCATTTGAAAAAGTTGAAAGGTCCTGATGGCATCCCTAATGTCGACCAGGGGGGATGCTTCAACATTTTACACCTCAGCTACCCTTTGCTCAAAGGGAAGAACCACCTCTAAAAGAACTGTACCATAAAGCTCCCCTCTTTGCCATGAGCTACATGGCGCTGCTCCTACGGGGCTCCAGGTTTCCACAATCAAAAACCTATCCCACATTTTCTAGGGATGGAGTTGGAATGATAAATGATACCCTGCTAGAATATGGCAAGCAATGTGCCATCCATAGACTTCAATGCGCGGCTACCCGTCATAAAAAAACATCGTTTAATTTCACCTGCCCTCGGGACTGGAAAGCGCGAGAGGCATGGCATGACCAGGAGAGCAACATCGACTGGAGCGGGTGAGGACAGTGAACGCACATGTGCAAGTTATATAAACAGACAATGTGACAAGAGCCTGGTTGTTGCATTTGTGGAGAAAATCATGGAAATATCGCATTAGTTAAAACAGTTCAAATGTTCAGGTAAAATATATCAACATTAAAAGGTGGGGGGGAAGTAGTTCATCCACCCCTGTCTCATCTATAGACCTACATTCTTATTAACAATCGCTCACTATCACCCACCCTTACGTTTTCATTTCCATACATGTTCTGAGTTAAACCTGAACACTGTTAGCTCTCTGACCCGCCACAGGTTACTCTCTTCACTGCTCTGGTGGAGGGCCTTGGAATGTTCTGCATCCCCAGTTGAGTTCCAGATGAACCCTTCTTCTTCCTGAGTGGAAATAAGAATCAAAGAATGAGGACGTGTCCCTCTCCTAATAGTGGCACACGTCACAGGGGATTAGTCCAAAGTATGCCTATTGTAGGAGGTCCAATACAAGCTGTTGTGACAAGTGAATTTGTTCTCATGACATCTCACCCAGAGTACCTTGACTGCAGGAAATGGAGAGTATAGGAAAAGGAAGGGAACCCTACGGGAACAACATCTCTCCACCAACCCTTTCCTTCTGGCTACTCTAGCTCTGCCTTTTCCTATGCCTGCTGACATCAAAGGCATTGCATTGGTTAGTACCCTAGCGTGAGAGTGACTTTGTAATGTCAGTGCTGCCTCTGAGTCACTAGTTCCCAGGACTTTTCCTGGGGAGTTCTCCTGTGCTTGAGGGGAGGTGTTACTCTTCTTGCAGGAGAATCAGAGGTTCAGAAGCTTGTTCAATATTCCACATGGCTTTGCTGGAGACAGTCAGAGTCAACATTAATCCACATCAGTCGTGTTACAGTTGAGCCATCTCTCAGAGCTGCAAGTAATGTGACACCAAACTGCTTTGCCTGTATAATTGTGTGCTCTTAGCAGTTACTATGCCAATACCAGGTATGGTTTGCATTTAAAGATGTATTTGCTAGCAGACTTGGCATATCATTATTACGTTTGAAAACAGAGGTGAAGAAGATTAAAAAGTCATCTCAGCCTGTAGGAACTTTGTGTTGCAGCAGAAGTCAGGAATGCACATGTGACCTTTGAATCTGCCTTGTAAGATTAAAGGGCTGGCAGTGACAGTGCCAGGAGGCTGTCTCAGCAAAGGTGCATGTGTGTACTTTAATTTTGGCATGGAACATTTATTAAAGGGGGTCTAATAACCACACCTTTCTTTCAGAAACAGAATTAACCTAATCATTTTATGTTAATAAAAATCAAAAAATCTCAGGCTCTCCTACTCTCACCAGAAGGCAATTTGTCACACTGATCAGGAACATGGATTGGCCCCAGAAATATTAAAGCTCTCGGATATCCACCGAGGAGGCCCCATCTTGGTTGCAGGTGAAATCAGGAAAACGCTAAGGTGGGGTTCTCCCCATATTCATAAGAACCTGTAAACTTAATAATAATGAAATGGTTGCAACTTACTTTAAATCCATGACAAGTTGTAGTATCTTTCTTCGCCTCCAAGTATATTTCTGATTCTAATTTTTTGTATGTGTGAATCCCCTTTCGGTGTCTGACACTGCCATTCGAGGAACAACTTGGACACGCACTTGCTCCAGCTCCATCCACAATGGTGAAGACCAGAAGGCCAGGTGGTGGACCCTGACATTCAACTAAGGGGGCCCTGGGAACCAAGTTGAAAAGATTGACAAGCGGTATGCTGTTACCATGTGGTGGGGAGAGAAGGGCATGAGGTAAATGAGAGAGAGTTGGTTTCATTAGGGATGTGGAGGCATAGGACTACGTATTAGTGTGTATAACATAGGCCCCACCAAGAGAAAGGCCCAGCCATCTCTCTCAGTTGTCACTAATCATGAGCTTGTTTTTGCCAGGCTACATGGCTTGCTTTGGTCTGTGCGATGACGCAGAGTGGCCTTAGGGCTCAAGTCGAGAGTACACACAGGTGGACGGCGTCCACCCACTTTTTTCAGAGGGAGCGTATGCCATCCGCCTGGGTATTTTAGGGGCCGTCTGTAAAATTAGAAACATTGACTGTCTTTCTCGAACCACAGTCACCAGATTCGTAGGCTGGGTGCTTCACCACTGCACCAGATAAGCTGATGAAAAATACGATGCAACTAAAGGTAAAATGCTCATTTTGACACTGCAGGTTCCAGGGAAAACCTTGTTATTGATTCTTGGAGTTTCAAACATGCACTCCTTTTCACTTATCCAAACCACTAGTAAAAGAAAATATCCTTTCTTGGTTTTTAGTGTGTGTTGATTTTATGAAAGGTAAGTGCCATTCGTTCTACGTAATTTGCATGGTTATGCAAAGCCAATTGAATGCAATTTGCATATTTCACCTTGATATGCAAATTGCAGGTGACATCACATCCCTTTGCGTATGTCAATAAGTAGCCCCACTTAAAAAAAAAAAAAATTAGGACTTGACCCCGAACTGACCTTTAGCGAAATCATGAGAATTCCAAAAAAAAGTTGGTGTATCTCAGCGATTAGAGACCCATACCCGACACTACAGAGATCTGAGTATCTCAGATTGAAGATGTTTTACAGGCTTATTCCCCCAAAAGAATAGCCTTTCTTTCATATATATAACGATGTGAGACCTCAGACAGAACAGTTACCCAGTCATCCCTCACTCTGGCCACATGCAACAGAGCTAGCCCTCATGTCATGACCTCCGAAGGGCTCAGGCTTCAGGCAGCAGAGCCATTCCCCAGGACAGGTACATTTGAACATGGCATGCCTCATAGAGTTATTACTCATGTCACAGACATTTTATAGACTCCAGCCTCAGAAAGCTGAGCTACCCCTCAGGTCACAGACATCTAAAATGTCCAGGTATCACACGCAGCAAACTAGCCCCCAAGCTATGAGCACATGAAGTCTCAGATGGGCGAGTTATCCCTCATGCCATTTACAGCTGAGATACACAAGCCTCGGAGAGCAGAGCTATACCACAGTTGCCCCCCACCCCCTTTCTTAAAGACTCATGCCAAAGGAAGCTTAGTTATCCCACACACCACAGTTATTTAAAAGCCCAATCCTCAGACAACAGAACTATTCTCCCGGACATTGGCACATTAACGTGTTGGCCCGAGACGTTAGAGCTTTTCCTCAGTCCATGCAGCTCTTGCAGGGTGTGGTCTTAGATGGCAGGGGCCTAAAGTTTTCAGGACTGAGAGACTCAGGCATGTCCTTCTCCTTACCGAGATCACAGAGGCTTGCACCTTAACCCCTGAAAACCCTCTGTAGCGCAAGACACCCAGTGCCAGCCTGACAGGATCCAGCTGTTTCTTGGCAGTTTACAGCCTGTTCTTGCCTCCGAGGAGGATTGTTGTCATCACTAGGGCTGGGCGGAATTTCTGCCAGTGGAGAGTATTTGGCGAATTGTGCCTAGGCTTTTCCCCTGGAGGAGCAACACTGTAATGCAGTGAAGAACACATCCACTAACATCGTTTTGTGATTCTGTGACCAGTTGCACTAAATGGTTGGCCAGTTTAAATGCCAGAAATGTTCCTGTCCTCTGATTAACTAAGCTACAGCCCTTTCAGCCAATCAGAGCATGCGGCAATTTCAGGCGTCCAAAATACCCGAAAAGATGTTTGCGCCTCATGCAAACATCACCAAAAAGCAACATGTTTCCACAATCAACACGATTCCGCACCCGAGGGGCAATGGCAGAGGGGGCATATTTTCCCCCTCCTTCCTGCGGTGTGAAACTCTAATCCATCTGCCCTCATCGCTAGAGTTTTTGCACTGGAATATGAATGCACTGTCCCTTTTAGACTAGTAAATTCCCCACACTGGTGAAGGGTGCACGTCTACTCTTCTGAGGCTTCATTCGGAACAGGTGGGATATTAAAAAGAATGTCTGCTTTTCCCGGGCCCTCTTGCTCTTTCTTTGCAGACATTGCAGACTGTGGTGGCTGGAGGCGCGCTTTCCCTCATCAGGAGCCTGGCGGGGCTACGGTGCTTCTGCTCGCTCAGCAGAATGAAAGCAAGGTACTTAGGAATTAAATGTGCAAACGTGACAGTCTGGCTCTCCAGCTTGATGTCTCTGTCTCGTGGCTGCAGCACCGGTGCCACACAGGATCAGCAGAAGGACAGGCGTAAAAGCAGTGATGGGGTGTGGGTGATGGGACACCTCCGAGTCTACAGGAGGAGACCTTCGTTCAGAACACTAGTGGCCCAGATTCAGACAGTCATTCACTTAAAATTATCACATATCTGGGATAAGCTGATTGGTCTGTTCCCGCCTGGTCGGGCCTGGCCAAGGTGTTTTCTTCCCATTTAAGACCTCAAAAAACACATGGCCTTCAAAATGGTTTGATTGACTCGAATTTACTCCCAACTTCACAAGTGGAAGGCAGGTACCATCCTGTTTGTCGATTGGGTCTTTTGTTTATTTGCAGGGAAGAAAGCAGTGGCATATGGTGAATTTGTTTAATTGGAGGGGTGTAAATATTTGCCACAAATATGCAGGAGCGACCAAGCATAGCGAGGGAGGGACCCATCTGGGAGGGACCCAAGAGACCCACCCAGAGGGTGTTTGGGTGCGTTGTCCCCCCAAGACATTATTTTAACAATGGGTTATTAATGGTAATTATACAACACAATTTCTATAAAAAATTGGGTAAAAAGTCAAACAATTTGTGATCGGTTTTGAAGGGAAATCATGAAAACATCCAATATATAACAGTCACCAACAGGGCACAGGAGCATTTCTCAAAACATTTGAATGATTTTTATATGCCAGCATAAAAAGCATGTTCATGCTGACTGTGCCCGTACATTTCCATGCTGGCTGCACCTATACATGCCGGTATTCCCATTTAAGAACATACTCATGTTTGATTTATACATAATGCCAGTAATGATTCTATAAGAAAACATTTTCAAGCTCGTTCTGCCAATATATGCCAGTGCTCCAATGTAAGAACATACTCCTGTTGGCTTAGCCATTTAAAATGTAATTCCATAATAATATGTAAGGGACTTTGGAGCGAAACATCATATGCCTAAAATACAATGAGAACAGAAAGGGTTTCTATAGAGCGAGGGCGGCATTGTTCAAAATAGTTTGTTTTGTTGGGTTTATCTTCTTACTCACTGCCGTGATGGAAAGGGTTCACCTGCGAAGTACAAATAACTCTATGAGCACTCAAGAGACAAACTGTAACCATTTGTTAGGATTCCAGATATCGAGCTTGATAAGAGCATGCAGAGGAGTATTCCTATGCAAGGTGCAGCATTGCCACATCCAAAAGGATTCAGCAGCCCCAGAATATTTATTGGAAATGTATAACCTACATGTTATGTTAAGTCATTCAGTATTTATACTCTGCCCATCACCACTATAGTTGTCTTACAGTGCCTAACCTTCTCTGAGAAGAAGCATATTGTAACCCAACACATTTTAAGATTGTATCACAGTGTCACATGTTCCCGAATCCCAAATACAGAGGAGACAAACACACTTGTGTATTATAATAACCTTTCATTTGTTTTCAATAGGTATCTTGCAATATATTTAATGAAGAAAAAAACATCATTTGATGTCCCATTATATCTTTCCATGCATTTAATTTAACTTTGAATAACACTGCATTAACTTGAAAGGGAAATTTCCTGAACATGTAACTGGAGTTGGCTTGTAGCAACTAGCCCCAACCTCAGGAATTTACATCACAAGGCAGAAGCCACAACAGGCAAATCTTGATTCAGTGTGTTCAAAATCAATTTGGAAACCAGGCCCATACGCATTGCCAGATGTTAGCTAATGCTCAAGTTTGTTTGTTTGTTTGCTTGTTTATTTATTTATAATGCGCTCCAGACCCGGAGGTAGCAGGGTGCAGAAGACAAGAATATGCAAGGCTTACAAGGTTACAGATATGTCATAAAGTGACCACATACATATGCAAGTAGAGGTTATTTACAGTCAATGGAAGGATAAGGGTAAATTGTAAAAGTTCAAATTATATACAGTTACATTGTATACAGTTGAATACAGAATCAAGAAATAGTTTACAGATTGGATAATGTCAATAATTACAGTCTAGGACATATAATCAGGGGTGTAAAATGTTCACATTATATACAACAATGGTACAAATTCAGAGATGATTAATCAGCTGGATAAAGTCTGCTAAGTGAGATAAGCTAGAGGAGAGAGACTTCCTAACCAACAGTCAGGTTGAGATGGGTGATAAGTAGTTTTCTGAAGTGCAGGTAAGGTTGGTCTACTCTCAACTCATGAGGCAAGGAGTTCCAAGGTTTAGTGAGCCTAAATCTTGGTACCACCAGGCAGTTGGTGTTTCCAGTTCTCGTAGGCCTACTAGAGGTTCTTCTCGTCAGTTTGTCTGTTAGGTAACTGGGTGCGGCATTGTTTAAGACTTTATGAGCCAGAGAGGCAATTTTTAGCTGTATTTTATTATGAGTGGAGAGCCACTTATATTGAAGTCTGGTTAAGGAGATGTGGAGTCTTTTGTTCATGCCTAGTGCCACACTTAAAGCATTATTTGGAAGAGTTTGTAATATCTGAATAATTGCTTTGTTGGCACCCCTGTAGAGGGCGTTGCAGTAATCTAATTTGGAGAGAATTAATGCTCTAGCCAGGATAATACAACTTTCATTTGAGAGAAAAGGCTTACCAGCTCTGATGAGTTTACATGTGTAGGAGGTTGTAGAAGCTAGAGATTTAACTTGTTTCACAAAGGACATGATGGAATCAAGGTAAAAGCCCAGGGTTTTTACCTATTTGGATACCTTAATAATATTTCCACCTATGGTAAATCAGGAATATTTGGGACCTAATTTGTGAATGTTGGACTGAGTACCCAGAATTATGAGCTCTGGCTTGTCATCATTCAGGCATAGACCGTGTGTGGCCATCCATGCCTGAATATTGAGGTGTACCCTACTCACCATCGCCAAGTGCTTGCAGTGGTCCCCAGAAAGCGGGAGGAGAATCTGTGTATCATCTGCATAGTTAGTGTAGGTGATACTCAGAAGGTCCAGATCATCACCAAGAGGCTTGGTGAAGATGCTGTATAGAGTAGGGGGGACACATGAACCCTGGGGAACCCCACATAGGATCAGGGAGGGATCTGCCGCTGCTGAAGGTTAGAACACCATCATGGTTCTCTCGCTCAGGAAGGAGGCAATCCATTTGATAGCCTACGTGGAGAAGTGGGCCGCTGAATGCAGGTGCCTGCAAAATACTTTTTGATACACTAAGTCAAATGCAGCTGAGAGATCAAGAAGTAGGAGTAGTGCTGTCTTCCCTTTGTCTCTCAGCTCATCGATCCGGGTTTTCAGGTCAATTAGGCGGTTTCTGTTCCATGTAATGGACGAAAACCAGATTGTCTTACCTCTAGGAGTTTATGTAGTTCAAGGTATTTTTAAATCTGTATGTAGGCAATTTTGTCCAGTATTTTCAGTAGAAATTGTACTGTCGTGATACGACGGTAGTTAGTAGCAATAAGTGGATCTAGGGTTTGCTTCTTTAGAAATGGGAGGACCCAAGATTGTTTCAGATTGGCAGGGATGGTGCCAGAGGAGAATGAAGCGTTGACCAATTTCGAAATAAATGGTGAAAGCTCTCTTGCAGCATCTTTTATGATCAGTACTGGACAGGTATCTCCTTTTCAATTAGATGGCTAAAGGGATAGAATGATTTTTTCTACCTCTGGGGCAGATATTCTGGTGAAATAGAATTTGTTGGCCTGAGTAGTGGAGTGTCATTAGGTGGGATAGTATTATCAACGTGTGGTAAATTCAGAGAATCTTTCTTTAGTTGGATTTTATTTTGGAGAGTGTTAATTTTATTGGCTAGTGCCTGTTGTATATCTGAACACCAGGTTTTGTTTTTGTTGCATATGTCAGGTGTGGAGATTGGGGACTCAAGTTCTTTTAAGATAGTAAATAGTTCCCTCATACTTGAATCAGAATTGGCAATGCAGTAATTATAGGAATTCCTTTTTGCCAGGCAAATTACTTTTTTTTATAGTATCCTGAGATCGATGTTAGTTTATTTTTATTCTCAGTAGAAGGGCATAATCTCCAGGTATTTTCACACTGTCTCTTCAGCAGCTGGAGGTCTTTTAGTTGTGGGGTGAACCATTTGTTGAGATGTGCTTTAGCTCCACTTGCCTTTAGTTTAAGTGGAGCAATTGTATCCACTGTGGTGAGCGTGATTTTTTTTCATGGACCATAGTGCTTGGGTTAGGATTATCAGGCAGTGCATTTAAGGTAGGTAGGATAGCAGGAATTACTTTATCTACGGTGATATTCTTTTTATTTCTCGTTAGACAATTTGGAGCCTTATGTGAGGTCAACAGAAGAGACCTGGTGGTAGATAATGTGAAGGTCACCAAAGAGTGGTCAGTCCAGGGTTGTGGTGTGATAGCGGTAATGGTACTTGTGCAGTTGTAGTCGGCTATCCAGTCTAGGATTCTGCCCTTTATGTGGGTAGGTTTATCCACTTTTTGCGATAGGCCGAGTGCGTTGAGTGTGTTAGCTATTTCTAGAGCATGTTTGTCCCTGGGATCATTAAATCCTAGATTGAAATCACCAAGCAACAGTATTTGGGATAAGGGTTTAAGGGTAGAGGCCAGTAGACTATGCAAGTCTTCCTCAAATGACCCAAAGGGCCCTGGAGGTCTATAGATTAAATGCACAGTGAGTGATTGGGATTTCTTTAGGAGGAGTTTAGCAGTGAGAGTTTCACATGATTGCATGATTAATTGTGGGACTAGTCTCAATGATAAGCTTTCTCAAGATATGATGGCAATTCCACCACCTCGGATTCCATCTCTGTCTTGTCAAGAAATGGTGTAACCGTCCGGTATAGCTAGCAGTAGGGCAGGTCCTGCGGTATTGTGTAGCCAGGATTCTGTTATGGCAAGGAAGTCCAAGTCTCCTTTTGTGATTAGATCGGCTATGTCAATGGCGTGGGCCACTAGCGATCTTGCGTTTAAGAGTGCGCCCTTAAGGGGGAGAGCCTCTGTTTTTGCATATATCTGTGGGGGATAGGACTATTTGGGACCCTGTGCATGTGGTTGACTGTCTTAGCCAGTTTTACTTTATTACAAAGATCAGATATGAGTGTAGTCCGGTTAGTCATATTGGAGTTCATACTAGGGTGGCAGATTGTTCTCTTGTTTGTAGCTGGTTGAGCTCTTGTCAGTGGTTCATGTAGTTTGGAGAGTCTGGCATGCAGTTTAAGGTTTCGGTCGGTTATATTACAAGGGATAGAGTCGTGAATACCCATGCCCATATCGAGTGGGTGATTAGCCGGGTCAAGGAAATGGTTATTTGAAGTCATATTATGTTGATTCAGTAGGACTACTTCTGGTTTGCCTGTCAGCATCGCGATGGGGATATCAATAGTAGTGAGAGCAAGGAGTACTGACACAACCACAGTCATATACGTAATCATAGTAGGGGATAACTGGATAACTACAATTGTAACAGTGTTTAAGGCAAAGTAATATGGATATAATGCTCGGGTTGGAGGCACAATGGCATGATAAGAAATACTGGACACAATAGGCACACTAGTCTGGTTGCAAATTCAGGTAGAGTGGGCCAGTTATAAAGGCAAGATAGGCACTGCTGGGCACAATAGGCACAATAGACTAGTTGCAAATGCAGATAGAGTGGGCTAGTTATAATGGCAAGATAGGAACTACTGGATACAATAGGCACAATAGACTAGTTGCAAATGCAGGAAGAGTGGGCTAGTTATAATGGCAAGATAAGAACTACTGGACTCAATAGGCACAATGGTCTGGTTGCCAATGCAGGTAAAGTAGGCTTACAAAGTGGGCTAGTTACAACAATCACGTTAAGGCACAATAGGCTGGGAGCATGAGTCAGGTATTACGACACAGTGGGCCAGTTACAGAGTCCAAGGTTGTGGCAAGGTAGGCTAGGGCGTGGATCATATGTTGGGCACAGTTCGCATAGTACAAGTTCGAAGTTCAAGCATAGTTCACTGGTATAAAGCTCAACCATCTCATATGTAGAGGCACAGCAGGCTAGAGGCAATATTTCAGATAGTGCAGCATAGTAAAATAGTAATTACAATATTGGATGCATATGTATCTGGTAAAGAGGCGTGATAAAGTCCCAGCTACGTTCGTATTGGCAATGCACAAAGGGCTGAATGACAAGCAAGGCAATAAAGGGCTGAGGAGGTGTGTGAATAGGTAGAGGGTGCTATAGTGTATCTAGGTAAGCGGCAGATGAACCGTATGTTCGTACATTTACATGACCAATAAGAGGAGGTAGGACAATAAATCCTCTCCTATTACAGATAATACATTGTGTATTATAATAACCTTTCATTTGTTTTCAATAGGTATCTTGCAATATATTTAATGAAGAAAAAAACATCATTTGATGTCCCATTATATCTTTCCATGCATTTAATTTAACTTTGAATAACACTGCATTAACTTGAAAGGGAAATTTCCTGAACATGTAACTGGAGTTGGCTTGTAGCAACTAGCCCCAACCTCAGGAATTTACATCACAAGGCAGAAGCCACAACAGGCAAATCTTGATTCAGTGTGTTCAAAATCAATTTGGAAACCAGGCCCATACGCATTGCCAGATGTTAGCTAATGCTCAAGTTTGTTTGTTTGTTTGCTTGTTTATTTATTTATAATGCGCTCCAGACCCGGAGGTAGCAGGGTGCAGAAGACAAGAATATGCAAGGCTTACAAGGTTACAGATATGTCATAAAGTGACCACATACATATGCAAGTAGAGGTTATTTACAGTCAATGGAAGGATAAGGGTAAATTGTAAAAGTTCAAATTATATACAGTTACATTGTATACAGTTGAATACAGAATCAAGAAATAGTTTACAGATTGGATAATGTCAATAATTACAGTCTAGGAAAGATAATCGGGGGTGTAAAATGTTCACATTATATACAACAATGGTACAAATTCAGAGATGATTAATCAGCTGGATAAAGTCTGCTAAGTGACATAAGCTAGAGGAGAGAGACTTCCTAACAAACAGTCAGGTTGAGATGGGTGATAAGTAGTTTTCTGAAGTGCAGGTAAGGTTGGTCTACTCTCAACTCATGAGGCAAGGAGTTCCAAAGTTTAGTGAGCCTAAATCTTGGTACCACCAGGCATTTGGTGTTTCCGGTTCTCGTAGGCCTACTAGAGGTTCTTCTCGTCAGTTTGTCTGTTAGGTAACTGGGTGCGGCATTGTTTAAGGCTTTATGAGCCAGAGAGGCCCTTTTTAGCTGTATTTTATTATGAGTGGAGAGCCACTTATATTGAAGTCTGGTTGAGGAGGTGTGGAGTCTTTTGTTCATGCCTAGTGCCACTCTTAAAGCATTATTTGGAAGAGTTTGTAATATCTGAATAATTGCTTTGTTGGCACCACTGTAGAGGGTGTTGCAGTAATCTAATTTGGAGAGAATTAATGCTCTAGCCAGGATAATACAACTTTCATTTGAGAGAAAATGCTTACCAGCTCTGATGAGCTTACATGTGTAGGAGGTTGTAGAAGCTAGAGATTTAACTTGTTTCACAAAGGACATGATGGAATCAAGGTACAAGCCCAGGGTTTTTACCTCTTTGGATACCTTAATAATATTTCCACCTATGGTAAATGAGGAATATTTGGGACCTAATTTGTGAATTTTGGACTGAGTACCCAGAATTATGAGCTCTGGCTTGTCATCATTCAGGCATAGACCGTGTGTGGCCATCCATGCCTGAATATTGAGGTATACCCTACTCACCATCGCCAAGTCCTTGCAGTGGTCCCCAGAAAGCGGGAGGGGAATCTGTGTATCATCTGCATAGTTAGTGTAGGTGATACCCAGAAGGTCCAGATCATCAAAAAGAGGCTTGGTGAAGATGCTGTATAGAATAGGGGAGACACATGAACCCTGGGGAACCCCACATAGGATCAGGGAGGATCTGCCGCTGCTGAAGGTGAGAACACCATCATGGTTCTCTCGCTCAGGAAGGAGTCAATCCATTTGATAGCCTACGTGGAGAAGTGGGCTGCTGAATGCAGGTGCCTGCAAAATACCTTCTGATACACTAAGTCAAATGCAGCTGAGAGATCAAGAAGTAGGAGTAGTGCTGTCTTCCCTTTGTCTCTCAGCTCATCGATCCGGGTTTTCAGGTCAATTAGGCGGTTTCTGTTCCATGTTATGGACGAAAACCAGATTGTCTTACCCCTAGGAATTTATGTAGTTCAAGGTATTTTTAAATCTGTATGTAGGCAATTTTGTCCAGTATTTTCAGTAGAAATGGTACTGTCGTGATACAACGGTAGTTAGTAGCAATAAGTGGATCTAGGGTTTGCTTCTTTAGAAATGGGAGAACCCAAGATTGTTTCAGATTGGCAGGGATGGTGCCAGAGGAGAATGAAGCGTTGACCAATTTCGAAATAAACGGTGAAAGCTCTCTTGCAGCATCTTTTATGATCAGTACTGGACAGGTATCTCCTTTTCAATTAGATGGCTTAAGGGATAGAATGATTTTTTCTACCTCTGGGGCAGATATTCTGGTGAAATAGAATTTGTTGGCCTGAGCAGTTGGAGTGTCATTAGGTGGGATAGTATTATCAACGTGTGGTAAATTCAGAGAATCTTTCTTTAGTTGGATTTTATTTTGCAGAGCGTTAATTTTATTGGCTAGTGCCTGTTGTATATCTGAACACCAGGTTTTGTTTTTGTTGCATATGTCAGGTGTGGAGATTGGGGACTCAAGTTCTTTTAAGATAGTAAATAATTCCCTCATACTTGAATTAGAATTGGCAATGCAGTAATTATAGGAATTCCTTTTTGCCAGGCAAATTACTTTTTTATAGTATCCTGAGATAGATGTTAGTTTATTTTTATTCTCAGTAGAAGGGCATAATCTCCAGGTATTTTCACACTGTCTCTTCAGCAGCTGGAGGTCTTTTAGTTGTGGGGTGAACCATTTGTTGAGATGTGCTTTAGCTCTACTTGCTTTTAGTTTAAGTGGAGCAATTGTATCCACTGTGGTGAGCGTGATTTTGTTTCATGGACCATAGTGCTTTGGTTAGGATTATCAGGCAGTGCATTTAAGGTAGGTAGGATAGCAGGAATTACTTTATCTACGGTGATATTCTTTTTATTTCTCGTTAGACAATTTGGAGCCTTATGTGAGGTCAACAGAAGAGACCTGGTGGTAGATAATGTGAAGGTCACCAAAGAGTGTTCAGTCCAGGGTTGTGGTGTGATAGCGGTAATGGTACTTGTGCAGTTGTAGTCGGCTATCCAGTCTAGGATTCTGCCCTTTATGTGGATAGGTTTATCCACTTTTTGCGATAGGCCCAGTGCGCTGAGGGTGTTAGCTATTTCTAGAGCATGTTTGTCCCTCGGATCATTAAATCCTAGATTGAAATCACCAAGCAACAGTATTTGGGATAAGGGTTTAAGGGTAGAGGTCAGTAGACTATGCAAGTCTTCCTCAAATGACCCAAAGGGCCCTGGAGGTCTATAGATTAAATGCACAGTGAGTGATTGGGATTTCTTTAGGAGGAGTTTAGCAGTGAGAGTTTCACATGATTGCATGCTTAATTGTGGGACTAGTCTCAATGATAAGCTTTCTCAAGATATGATGGCAATTCCACCACCTCGGATTCCATCTCTGTCTTGTCTAGAAATGGTGTAACCGTCCGGTATAGCTAGCAGCAGGGCAGGTCCTGCGGCATTGTGTAGCCAGGATTCTGTTATGGCAAGGAAGTCCAAGTCTCCTTTTGTGATTAGATCGGCTATGTCAATGGCGTGGGCCACTAGCGATCTTGCGTTTAAGAGTGCACCCTTAAGGGGGAGAGCCTCTGTTTTTCCATATATCTGGGGGGGATATGACTATTTGTGACCCTGTGCATGTGGTTGACTGTCTTAGCCAGTTTTACTTTATTACAAAGATCAGATATGAGTGTAATCCGGTTAGTCATATTGGAGTTTATACTAGGGTGGCAGATTGTTCTCTTGTTTGTAGCTGGTTGAGCTCTTGTCAGTGGTTCATGTAGTTTGGAGAGTCTGGCATGCGGTTTAAGGTTTTGGTCGGTTATATTACAAGGGATAGAGTCGTGAATACCCATGCCCATATCGAGTGGGTGTTTAGCCGGGTCAACGAAATGGTTATTTGAAGTCATATTATGTTGATTCAGTAGGACTACTTCTGGTTTGCCTGTCAGCATCGCGATGGGGATATCAATAGTAGTGAGAGCAAGGAGTACTGACACAACCACAGTCATATACGTAATCACAGTAGGGGATATCTGGATAACTACAATTGTAACAGTGTTTAAGGCAAAGTAGGATGGATACAATGCTCGGGTTGGAGGCACAATGGCACGATAAGAAATACTGGACACAATAGGCACACTAGTCTTGTTGCAAATGCAGGTAGAGTGGGCTAGTTATAATGGCAAGATAGGCACTTCTGGACCCAATAGGCACAATAGACTAGTTGCAAATGCAAATAGAGTGGGCTAGTTATAATGGCGAGATAGGAACTACTGGATACAATAGGCACAATAGACTAGTTGCAAATGCTTGAAGAGTGGGCTAGTTATAATGGCAAGATAAGAACTACTGGACTCAATAGGCACAATGGTCTGGTTGCCAATGCAGGTAAAGTAGGCTTACAAAGTAGGCTAGTTACAACAATCACGTTAAGGCGCAATAGGCTGGGAGCATGAGTCAGGCATTACCACACAGTGGGCCAGTTACAGAGTCCAAGGTTGTGGCAAGGTAGGCTAGGGTGTGGATCATATGTTGGGCACAGTTCGCATAGTACAAGTTCGAAGTTCAAGCATAGTTCACTGGTATAAAGCTCAACCATCTCATATGTAGAGGCACAGCAGGCTAGAGGCAATATTTCAGATAGTGCAGCATAGTAAAATAGTAATTACAATATTGGGTGCATATGTATCTGGTAAAGAGGCGTGATAAAGTCCCAGCTACATTCGTATTGGCAATGCACAAAGGGCTGAATGACAAGCAAAGCAATAAAGGGCCGAGGAGGAGTGTGAATAAGTAGATGGTGCTATAGTGTATCTAGGTAAGCGGCAGACGAACCGTATGTTCGTACATTTACATGACCGATAAGAGGAGGCAGGACAATATTTCCTCTCCTATTACAGACGGACATGCACACTAGTAGTGCTTCACGGGCGTTTGCTGGATGGGTAGTAATTCACAATACACCCAAGTGAGCATATAATAGTTAATTACAGACGTAAGCAGGTACTCGTCTTACGGCTAGTCAGTTATATCGGCAGCTGTTGCAGGGGTACAACATATTCAAAGTTGGTCGTGCCGAGTTGATTGCAAAGGAACAGAACAGTACATACAGTGATCTTGCGCTAGTAACAGATGCTTCTAGGATTTCCAGGCAATAGTAATGAAGCAAATGTTATGCACATGGTATGCGTCAGGGGAGACGGGAATGAGAGTTGGATTATGATTATTTTGTACGCATGTGAAAGTCAGGCAATGGAATCTGCAAGGTGCAGGGGTGTATCTTACCCAGGTTATATGATCAGATAGTTCGGTGGACCCAGGTTGCCGTTTCCGGAAGGTTGGGCAGGGTTCTTGGCCCCTGGCACTGACAGCTCATGACAGGCTCCAGACAGGCAGCATTGTTGGGTGGCCTTAGTGGGCTGGGCTGGCGTTTGCCTGCCGGCGATGGGATTGGGCAAAAATACAATGAAGGAGCAAATCCAATCTGATCAGGCCAGATCAAGGCTATGTAGCAGCATCAGGGTGATGTTGGCCATTTTGGAATGTAGTCGGCCTCGTGGATCGGAATGGAGAAAGGGAGCTGCCATATCCATCAATTTCAGACCCCTTATCCAAATCCATTTAGCAGAAGCCATGGGCTGCTTAGCAGATATTCAGGGAAAATAAAAAGACACTAGTATGGACATGTGTTAAAATTATGAAACATTATTCGTTTACCATAAATCTCCAGAGACATCTGCAGGACGAAATTGGAATTTATTTATCTTACAATTCTTGTCAAAATGAAGAAAAATTACATATGTTGAACTGTAACCAACAAACATAAAAAAATAAAAATATGTAACTTTAAAAGGACACTCCTAAAAACTGGGAACACATTGCAATTTGTACTTATAAATATCTGTCTTGGCCAACAGTAAATGTGCCTACCGTATACTAATACAAATATAAAAAATAGGTAAAAACATTATATCTGTAATTATACATCACATGTAGTGCCTTTACATGTTCTTTCTAACATGTAAATTATGATGATCTTTACTTTTATTAAACTTACACATTCACTTCTAAAGTTGTGATATATAAAGTTAAGGCATCACCATAATATTGCATAGCCACAGCTTAGTCAGAATATGCGGGGAGGAGCTTTGGATTATAAAATAACTTGCGTGCATATAGATAAAAGAATTTGAAGATTATTTCTGGACAAACTGGAAGGCGATAGCTGGGGAGAACTGTGATCAATTAGACAATGTTTTCCAGCCAAACTGGAGACAGAAGCCCTTTCTGAGAGAGATGAACAGGCCTTATATTGCAGAATTGTTTCCAGACAAGCACCTGACAAAAAAGTTACCTTGCTGATGCAGGAATCTCCAGACAGAGGGTTCCAGCTGATTCCCCAAAATGAAAATCCATTTTTAAAATGTAAGTAGCAGCACCAATACAATTCTAGATTGTCCTCAGAGTACTGCCTGCTGTGAAATCCCTGGAATAAGAGGGCTCGGAACAAAATGGAAGCAAATGCGACAGGAGCACAGGTGCAGTGCCAAACAAAATGTCCTTTGTTTTCTGTTTGAATTCAGAAAAACATGAGATGTCATGTTAAAAAAATGAAGTGCATTTGGAAAGTGTTGCTGCTAAAGTGACAATGTGTATTGCGATTCACACAGAGTTTATTATCTGCAAAATTATGCACCATTTAAAATAGAATCCATGGATCCTGGTGGCATAGAATGATCCAAGCCATAAGATCATCTTAAAATATTACCCCTTGATATAATATTATTTATCTTTTGTCACCGGGGGGAGAGGTAGTTATAACAAGTATACTAAGTCAGAGATAGCTACAATAATTCATTATATTCACAGAATAATTGTGCAAATTGTAAAACCAATGCAATCCCTTATCCTGAAATGTACAGGTAGATCTATGTGTAATATGAGAGGGCAAACTATTTTCACATTTTGCCCTTTAAATGGATAATATTATATCACAAGCCAGTGGTGAAACAAAACATGTAGGGGCCCCCCTGCGAGCCATGCTGAGGGTCCCTCCCCAACTCGGAAACAAATCACGAGTTGTGCCACACTCTGGGTCAGCCTAGATTACCACACTTGTGCAATACACATGAACGTGCTACGACAGAGTTATGCCACACACTGCACTAGGAGAAAGAGATAAATATGTGTTGTAATGCATTATACAGCACACTTGCTGAGAGATATTGGCTAAATGGCCAGAGTGTTTGCAAATGTTTAGTAGGGTAACCCCAATCCAAAAATCCAATACATGCAAGTCACCAACAGTGCACAGGAACATTAATGGTTTAATTAATATAATGGTTTGCTATTAAAAAATGCCATGCCACAATGAAAACATGTTGAACTGGCTACACAATGTAGGCCAATCTAGAAACGTAATAACATATTGCAGTAACGCATGCCGGACCACATTTAGACATATCTAGTCTGGCTGCACCAAATTGTTTCTCTAGCCACTAAAACCACATATCATATCTGCATAGCCTGGACATGGATGACCATTATGTTTATCGCACAATCCCTGTCCCACCCCACCCCTTCACACATCACCTCTCTCTTCCACCCCCTGCCTCAACCTCCAGAATCTGCTTCTCAGCCCAGAATTACCTCCACATCCCTTTTCCTTGTCCCATTGCTTAGTTATGAGGATGCTTGCCTCATAGGTAAGTACTGGAATGAGGAAGAGTGGGACTATGATTAATCAAGACTATAGGTAACTAAGCCAGGCATTACCTCCATGTCCCTCTAGCTCATCCCAGTACTTGTGTATGAGCCAAACTGCCTCATATACAAGTACTGGGACAAGGAAGACTAGGGCTATGAGTAATGAAGATTACCAATAAGTAACCAAGGGATCAAACACAAGTAGTGGTGCAACACCATTGATTTGACTGTGCTTCATCCCTCCTCCTAAATCCCCCCTTGAAATTTAGGGCTATATTGACTCGACCAGGCAGGCCTACAGAGCTGGTGCCGGAAAGAGCAGGATACAGATGTTAAACAGCACCTTTAGGCAATTGAAATCTTGATGTGGGTTTAGTACTTGCATACCAAGGAAGTGATTGGAAGAATAGAGAGGGGACAGGAGACTGCTTATTCTCACAGCAGTCCATAAGTGGGTGCTTTCAGACTTGAAGGAGAGAGTGAACTGCTTGTAACATTGAAGCTGTGCTAGAATAGTATCATTAGAATGCATAAAGAAGTTAGATGCCCCACACAAAGAAGATTACCCCTCCCGCACTGCCCATGAAGTTAGCACCTCTCCTAACATATGAAGGTTTTGTTACGCCCCTGAACACAAGCACACACACCATTCAGCATACACACACTTACACACCCAGCCACCTATACATTTAAGTGCATACTCTTTCACCATAAAGTCACACCCAGGCAGCCACCCATACATTTAAGTGAGCACCCTTTCACCATTCAGTCACACCCAAGCCGCCACCCATACATTTAAGTGTGAACCCTTTCACCATACACTCAACACGCACACCCAGCCACCATTACATTTTATTCTGCACCCTTTCACTATACACTCACACAGGTAGCCATCCATACATGTAAGTGTGCACCCTTTCGCCATTCAGGCACAACCAGGCAGCCACCCAAGAATGTGTGCACCCTTTCACCATACACTCGACATGCACACCCAGCCACCCACACATTTAATTGTACACCCTTTCACCATACACTCACACAGGAAGCCACCGATATACATTGAAGTGTGCACCTGTCCACCATACATTCACACAGGCAGCCAACTATCATTAAAGTGTGCACCCTTTCACCATACAGGCACACCCAGGCAGCCACCCATTCATTTAATTGTGCCCACTTTCGCCGAACAGTCACACACGTCATGGGGTTGAGGAGAGCGCTATTACTTCACAAAGAAACAGTTTCTTTTTGAATTCACTCTGACTTCACAAATTAATAATTTCCATTAAGGTCCAAAACCATAATGGAAATAATTTCTTTATGAAGGCAGAGTGACTTCAAAAACAAACTATTTATTTTTGAAGTCATAGAGCTCTCACCACCCCATGACATGGAGGCCTCCAGCCTAGAGGCTTCCATGTCAAGGGGTGGGGGGAACCCTCGGACTTCAAAAAGAAATAGTTTATTTTTGTAGTGACTGTGCCTTCATAAATAAGTTATCTCTGTTACAGTGTAACACACATCATTTCGTTATGAGGGCAGAGCACAAAATAAAATATTTTATTTTTGTTTTTTAAGCCATGTGGCCCCCTCCCAGGACATGTGGTTGCGGGACTGGCCAAACCGCGGGTGGTGCAAGGGCCCCCATTACACCAGTGTAACAAGCCCAAAACATGTAGATTGGAAGGCAAATGCATAGATTGAAAGCTGCACACATATAGAATGAAAGTTGTATGCACACATACATATTGAAAGATGTATACATACATATTAATTGAATCTGCGCACACACAAACACACACACACACACACACACACACACACACACGCACACACACACACACACCTATAGATTGAAAGCTGTATGAACAGATATTCATTGGAGATTGCACACACATGTAAGAATCCCCCTTATCATACTTAATGTAGAGAAAGTATCCCCATTTGATAAATGGAGGGTTGTATTGGGAACACGAAAATTGTATTTGGATGTAATTATGCCTTATGTTGAATTTTGAGAGATTTTTATTGACACGCAATAGGAGTGTATTTAGAATGGCAACTATCTTTTAGACTATAGTACATACATAGACTTGATTATGGAATTAACGCTTGTGTGTGAAATAGAGAGATTTTGTGCAGGAAGGTAAAAGTTTGGTTAGCTGACAAAGTGTTTTTGTGCCTATAACATTGATGTTGTGATTCCCTTTGTATAAAGCTGGAGACCACCATTGTTTGGATTTGACTTTAAATATGTTGAATGCATTCAATTTTGCTTCAAAAGCTGCCTGTTCCATTCCCAGAATTGTGCAGTTTGACTGTATGCAGGTGACATGAGATTAGTTGTGTTGCCCAAAGAGATCTCGTATTTTAAATACAAAACATAACCAGACAGCTTTACAAAGAAAACATTTCCAAACTGGCTGCACCAATGTAGGCCAGCCAGTCTAGACCTGTAATAACACCTATCATGTTTGCTTTATCATAGATTCCCAGGAAAAATGTCATGCCATACTAAGATGCCATTGCTAGACTGGCTGCACCAAAATGCCATTCTGGCCATTTGATAACTCTTATCATGGTTGCATTATCATAGATGCCCCATAAAGGATACCATGCCACAGTACGCAATATATATACCTACTGCACCAATATGCCATTCTAGCCACATAATAGCACTTATCATGCTTGTTTTATCATAGATTCCCTTTAACACATGTCATGCCATAGTAAGAAATGGCTAGACTTGCTGCACCAACATGCCTTTCTAGCACCCTAATAACACGTATCTTGCTTGCTTTATCATCGATGACCAGAAAGAATGTCATGCCACAGAAAGAAATGGCTAGACTGGCTACACCAAATTGCCAGTCCAGCCACAGAATATCATTTATCGTGCTCTTTTTATTAAAGGTTCCCTGTAAAAAATAATATCTGTCCAGTGAGCTCCCTCCCTCCCAAATCAGCTCCCTGGGCCTGCGCAAACTAAACATAAGCAGACGCAGCATTCACTCACTCATTCACACAGCAAAACTTTCTGTGACAAGGGCCCTCCAGCTCCCATGCACAAGAATGGGAATGTGCGCACAGGAGCCAGTCGACCACATTGCAAGCGCTCCATTCACTCTGAATGTGCAGAGAGGGAGGAGAGGTGCCCCCTGACACATTCAGATGTGCAGCTCCCCAGCCTGCTCCCCCAATGAGCCATGCAGGACACCCTCAGCCTTGAATGGTCCATTCAACATGTGTGCTAGGGAGCATAATTGTCCGAGGACAATTTAAGCTGTAGTACCTCCACAATAGGCAAGGGTGCAGGCGGGTCGACACTCCGTCACCCATTTTGGAGGAGCCAAACTTGACAGTAAGAGGGGAGAGTTGAGTACCTTAAATTGGGATGAATTTGGAGCGAACAGTTGGCCTTTCTGGAAAGACGTGCATTGACTCGAAGTGATTCTTGAATTGAGACCTGGGTAATTATGCGGGATACCAAAGTTGTTTAAATGTAGAGTTTGTATTCAAAATGCATTTCTTCTTCTCCAATTAATCTCTTCAATACCATTTATTCCCTCAAATACTAGTATCACATTCAAATCTGTGGGTCTGGAAAGTGTATGCATAAGCTCCAGCGAGGTGTAGGGTTGTCCAAAGCTGGTAGGCTTTGAGTTGCCAGTCCTCCGGCACAAACACGGTGTAATGTAATATCACACACAGGGGTTTACATGAACACCTGATTGGCCTTTGGTTACAAGCCTGAATGCGCAGGATGTACTCTGTAAAGGGGTTTGGATGGGTTAAGCAGCACATTGATGTAATCTCAACATCGTAAATCTAATCAGTACATGAACCTTATTTACAAATCTCACTGCGCCTCTCGTTGATGTATCAACATGAATAGGCAGTGTTCTCAGGAAAAACAAAAAACGTTTAAAATATATGAAAACGATATTTTCATATGACAGTCCCATATTGATACAAACAGCAGTGTCAGAAACTTGCACACACGATGCTCAATAAGAAACAGAACAATGCAAAACAGTTATTTAAGAAACGCTTTATTCATTCTGGCACATCTCATTTCGGTAAAACTCATCCCATCGCTATGTTTCAGCAATTATGGGCGATTGATGAATGAAATATTTGACCATCTGCCGCAGGCACTTTATATATGCTTTGTGTGTTTTATATTGTTTTGAATGACTGAAAAAAGTTGCTTTGTCCTATTTTTGATGCAACAATGATAGTTTTAGAATTTGAAGACGTACAGCTGAAGAAATACAACAACATTTTGAATATCAACAATGTCCATGAATTAATTAAATTCATGATCAATATTGAAAATCGACACAAGCATTATCTTATTGTAAACTTGAAGATACATACAAAGCAAAGGGAAAACCAAAAAACACTAAACACAAATAGTGAGATCCCTACCTTAATTTGGGAATGTGATAGCGTATATATCAATATAAGGTAGATACATTCACAACAGAACATCCACATTGAATTATCCATTTAATATTTTAATTTTATTCAAAAGAATTCTTCAAAAATGTTTAAATGCATTCGTTTCTAAATCTAATACATATAATCTCTACGAAACATTAAAAAAAGACTTTGAAATAAAGTACTTGTGACACACAAAAAAACTTTGTAATTAGGGAGCAGAACTTCAAAACAGATACAGATATGACATCAAACAAATTCAGGATAGAATCCCAATGTGCTATTCAAATGTAGTTTGATCTATAATGATCCTGGTGTTATTCTAGTATAACCAATTACTAGATCTTTCCCTCAACATGTTTCAGTTCGCTATTCATATCTGGAACCTTCTTCAGATGAATAACATGGGGTCACTTTGACTTAAGGGTTGATCTTTGTTGATAATTCCGGATGCACAACAAATTGTGCGTAAAAATTGGATGGCTGTTGATAAAGAATAAAAAATAGGTTTGAGCTAGAAGTGCTTTATATCCTAACAGCAAAAAATATTTTATCTGCAGCAGGGTGGGGTAAAGAAAGAAAGCATTACCTCGCCTGAGAGTGGATGTAGTCTACACATAGAAACTGGGATCATCAATATTCCTTCAGTTTTGCTTGCGTCCACATATGAACAGAGTAGTATAAAAAACACATATACATTGTATAAGGCTACCAGTTCAATGCGGTATCTCAATATACCTTGCTCTCTTTTTTGGGAAACGTCTTTATATTTGCAAAACCAATGCTTACCTATTTACAACCTGTCGCAAATTGACTCGGGCCTCTAGGTATGAGTTTATCTTGGGTAGGAATACTTTCGAGGTTGATCCTTGCCCTAGGGAGCAGTGTACTGTCTGTCAAGAAGCGAACACAGGATAGATTATAGAGGTTTAGAAATATTCTCCCCCACAGGGGTGCTCTCTACATCCTACGACCAAGCCTCCGAAATACATATCGTAAGCTTACCTTTCACTAGTTAAATATGTTTACTTCCGAACCTCCGGTTAAACTGCCCCGGGGTGTGTAGATGTGGTGTCCTCTAACTGGACCGTGTAATTATCGTTCGCTGTAAAAAAAAAAATTAAAAATCCAATAACGACCACGTTTTACTAAAGAGGATAAAGATTTAGGTCCTGATAGATTCAATCTAAACATCTTACAAGCTCCTCCATGGATAACTCTTTGTCAAAAATCCTTAAAAGGAGCTCTTTCCTTGCATTATTTGTTAAGCCTGGTCTCAGGCAGCTATATAGTCTCTAATTCCTCCGTCACAATCTTAACAAGAGGGTATAGGTCTTACCTGCCAAGTGTTAATCACAATATCTAACGGGAGCTTCAAATTCCATCTGCTACTGCTCCCGATGGGTTTCTCAGCCGAGAAAATTTAGCTTGCGGACGTGGTCATGTCCCTTACTTAAATAACCATTGTTGTTGGCCAAATGAAAAACAAAACAAAATACTGACAAACGCCGGAAAACATTGGAATGGCGCTGACCAGAAAATGGCAGCTATTTTGGAACGGTCTATTTCGATCAAAACGGAACCCTCGTCGTATGTTTTTACTTCTTTGGTCCGTTACTGTTATGCTGGTAACTATTAACAGCCTGATACTTGAAGATACAACTTTTGTAATAGGTGTGTTTGAAAAAATCCATATTGGATAGTGCTGCTTTTTGTTTGCTTTCTTTATTTCTGCTGTGTGAGACCACTGTCATGGCTGCCAGCTTGAGGAATCGACAAAGGCCTCAAAGTCAATTTCAGTGCCTGAAGGGTCAAGGGTCTGTATTAAAAAACAGAAAAGCTAAAGCATATGGTAGTACTGCACTAACATGGTGAGCAATATGGCAAGCAACACAACACAATGTAAACAAAGCATGTTCTATGATGTACGGTAGTCTGTCACTCCTTCCATTTCCCCATAAATCTTCACCTGCTAGTGGCAAACATGTCATTTACAGTATTTTGTGGTTTGAATGCCCAAACACTTCTTTCTTGGCTCTAGTGATTGAATGCTTGGCTTTCATAGACGTTGTCAGGATAACATTTTCCTCTCTTTGTAGGGCTCGGCCACCAGCCCTACTGTCTTGGCTCATCTGGATGTGGGCCAGATATCAGACCAGGGATGTCATTTGAGAGTTGCTGGGGGTCACACATGCGACCCCTGGGGAAGGGCTTGGATTTCAAAAATAAATAATTTCTTTTTGAAGTCACCCTGACGTCAAAAAGAAATTATTTCTGTTTTGGTTTTCTGTAGCAGAAATAATTTCATTTTTTTAAGTCAGTCAGAGTGATTTCAAAAAGAAATTATTTCATTTTGAAATCCAAGCCACTCTCCGATCGCAGGACATGGATGATTCTGGCTCCTATGCTCTGCTGCGAATGACAGGAACGAGAACTGGTTCCTTGCGTGCGTGCTGGAGGATGGGAATCACAGTCAAGCCTGCAGAGGAGCAATAGATTCTGGAAAGTATTTATTTATCAAATCTAAAAGAGCATGTGTGTGTGCATTATATAATGTACATGTGTGTATATATCATTTAATGTATGTGAATGAGTACATGATGTTTGGATAGCTGGGTGTGCTTGTGTGAGTGAATGAGTGCATGTGTAAATGAGCAAGTGGTGTTTGAATGTGTGTGCTTGTGTTAAATACCTGGATTGATTACTGGTAATCTGTGGTACTCCTAGTCCCCTTCTTCCTCGTCCCAGTACTTGCCTCATAGATAAGTACTGGGATGAGGAAGATGGATGTTGGGGTAATACTTGACAGGGGAGTTCATTTTGGGGTTGGAGGAGGAGAGTGGGAGGGAGAGAGGAGGTGTGGGAAGGGAGAGAGATGCACTAATACATAAAGGTCATCCATGATAAAGCAGGAATAATATGTATTAGTGGCTAGACTAGCATTTCATACAGCCAGTCTAATCATTTCTTACTGTGGCATGACATTTTTACTGGGCTTCTATGATAAAGTAAGCATTATAAGTACTATTATCTGTCTAGCCTGGCATTTGGGTGCAGCCAGAGTATGTAATTTTATGTTAAAGGATATTTATTGCACACGCTATCACCTGGTGCTCTAGCAGATCTGAAAAGCAAGAGGGTAGGGTGAGCTAGTAAGACTGAGCAGAAAAAAAGTGCAAGAGAGCTGTGATGTGCTGTTGGCAGCTTCAGTTTGGTTGAAACCGTTCGCTGAGCATAGGTGTGATTTTCTCGGTTGGTAGTTGTCATGTGCTGTTGTACGAAGCTATGTGTGGTTTGTTTCATTGTTGCAGTGTAGTGAAATGTGTGCGGTTTGCTGTGCTGTATAGTTATGGTTGTGTTTAAGATGTTTAAGCAGAGAGATGTGTTTTTTAGTGGGTTTGGTTAGTGGTGGTGCTGAATAATACCCCCTCTGCTTTTGCGCCCTCTGGCACCTGTCCTTGCCAGTGTTGTGCATTGTGATTTACTAGGAGGGTCTCCCTCCTATATTCAGTGCATAGTTATGGGTTGTCAGCTGGGCTGTTTAGTGGTGGTGACTCCTCACTCCCCCATATTCAGACTAATGGATGTCTACCACACTTTGTCCCAAGGCATATCCTAGTGTGTAGCCGCCATGACCTCGCTGGGTCCCTTGGGGGCGGGGGCTCTTTCCTGTGACCTTGAGCTCCCTGGGCCCCATGGTTTATCTGTTTGGTCGTCACTTTATCCACTTCAACTGTAATGCCCTCTGTCTGTGGTTCAACCTATGGTGCTCTAATCTCTCTCTCTTGCCTCTTGTAGGGCCCTCCATGAGAACGGGTGCACACGGCTCTCACTCCCACTCCGACATCTCTCTACATCCATGCACTTTGTCGTGGTTCGGTCTAGTTCTCCGTCTTACCGTTTGTGTGTTCATTATGAAAATTTTGGGTGTTGCTCATTCATTTTCATCCAGTTCGGAGTTGAAGAGCGAGGTTTTTAATAGTTTTCTGAATTTTAGATGGTCTTTCATATTTCGCATCTCTCTCAGGAGGGAGTTCCAAATTTCTGTGGCTATGCAAGAGAATGATAATCCATCAAGATTTTTCCTTGTGCATGGTTCACGTTCCAGGTGGATGTTGTTGCTGGATCTAACTGTTCTTGTTGGTTGGTAAATGGTGATTTTCTTTTGTAAGAATTCTGCTCCTTGGCCGTTGATTTCTCTGTGTGTTATGCACATTATTTTGAATGTGATTCGTTTTTTGACTGGTAGCCAATGTAGCATCTTTAGAACTGGGGTGATTCCAAGTTTTTTATTTACTATTTTGGATGGTGTGGGCACTGTTCCTAGTTCTGTGGGCCATGCAATGCATTGGTGGCTTCCCTGGTTTTGGGATATAATCTTGATGTCTGTCTTCCCCGGGTTGACTTTGAGGCTGTTTGTGTTCATCCATTCTTTGAGACAGTCTACTCGCGTTGGGTTCTCCTCTTGTACATCTTTGATTTGGTAGATGATTTGGGTGTCATCTGCGTAGTTGTAGCAGGTGGGGCCATGCCTTTCGATGAGGTTGATTGGCAGAGTCATGTAGATGTTGAAAAGTAGTTGGGACAGGGAGGATCCTTGTGGTACTCCACAGGTCATGCCCTGTGGCATAGATTTGAATGGTTTTATCCATACTATTTCTGTTCCTTCAGATAGAAAATATTTAATCCAGAGTGGTGCTGTGCAGGTGATCACTATTTCTTCCAGTTTCTAGATGAGGATGTTATGGCTGACTGTGTCGAACGCTGCAGAGAGGTCAAATTTGATCAGTGCAGAGTTTGTGTCTGCGTTGGTCTTTAGGTCATCCCAAATAGAGTGAAGCACTGTCTCTGTCCCTCTCATGGGTCTGGTCTGAAGCCGACTTGTGCCTGGCCCAATAGTTGGTGGTTTTCTGTGTGTTTGTTTGTAGACATAGGTCTCTAGCAGTTTTGCCAGATAGGGCATGTTTTATATCGGCCTGTAGTTAGATAGGTCTTCCACATCACCAGTAGTATCCTTGAGGAGTGGTTTGATGTACGTCAATTTGAAAGTCTGTAGTACGCTCCCTGTTGAGAGCGATTGGGTAAAGAGGTTTCTGTGACATTCCAATGGCATGCCCTGTGTAAGGATTGATTGCCAGGCAGGGGTCTATTGGGGAGCCTGCTTTGTTACTTTGTTTCACCAGCTTGATGAATCTCTCTCCTGATATCTGGGTGAAGCTTTGCAGCTTGTTCTGTGGTTTCAGGGCAGATGGAGCATGGTGCACGGTCTGGTTGATTGGTCTGCTCTGTATGATCTGGCTAACTAATACAATTGGCCTATATTCCCGATATGGCTATCTAACACAGTTGGCCTAAATGCCAGATATGGCTAACTAACACAATTGGCCTAGATTCCAGATATGGCTAACTAACACAATTGGCCTAAATATCAGATAGGGCTAACTGGCACAGTTGACCTGCATGCCAGATATGGCTAACTAACACAATTCGCCTAGATTCCAGATATGGTTAACTAACAGAGTTGTCCTAATTGTCAGATATGGCTAACTGACACAATTGGCCTAGATTCCAGATATGGCTAACTAGTACAATTGGCTTAAATGCCAAGTAGGACTAACTAACACAGTTGGCCTAAATGCCAGATTTGGCTAACTGACACAATTGGCCCAAATGCCGACTAGGGCTAACTAACACAGTCAGACACAATTGGCCTAAATGACAGATAGGGTTTACTAACATAGTTGCTCTAAATGCCAGATAGGGCTGACTAACACAATTGGCCTAAATTCCAGATAGGGCTAACCAACACAATTGACCTAAATGCTAGATCGAGCTAACTAACACAGTTGGCCTAAATGCCAGATATGGCTAACTAACACATTTGGCCCAGATTCCAGATATGGCTAACAAACACAATTGGCCTAAATACCAGAAAGGGATAACATAGTTAGCCTAAATGCCAGATTTGGCTAACTAGCTGTTTCCTACTGTGCCATGGCATATTGTCTAGGCATATATAATTGAATAAGCATCATAAGTGTTATTACGTGGCTAGACTACAATTCTGGTGATGCTAGTCTAGCAATTACTTACTGTGGCTTGACATTTGTACTGGGTATCTTTACATATAAAGCTGAATGTATGTATGATTGTATTTGTGTCCAGCTATACAAATACACACGGTTGAACCCACGTCTAACACATTTTGCATGAATTCCTCTTTTGTCTGGGGCAAGATCGTAGTTTATGTTTGGATGCAAAAATCTTATATGCAAAAACATGTTTGGATGTGTGTGTGTGTATGTTTGTCCGGCTATACAAATCCACAGCGTTGAACCTACTGCTACCAAATTTTGCATGGATTCCTCATTTGTCTGGGGCAAAATTGTAGTCTATATTTGGATGCAAAAAAGTCACTCCATAGACACCCTCATTTACTGATATTCACCCCGATTCACTACAGTAGGTACTTAAGGAAGGCAAAATTTGGAAACGTGTCTGAAGCAAAATGTTCAATGTGTTGGTTATTCCTTTGAAATGTATTACTACTGTATACAGTTCGAACATTTTTATTAAAGGGAATAAAAAAAAAGAATGTATTCTTTTTTTATCACGCCACTCCAAAAATGGGAAATGGCAAGGTTACACTTTACTTAACTACATTCATGAGAAGAGAGCACAATCAATCAATCTTTCTTGGACATTTTCTCAAATATGCTGAAGCCATTAAGTGACCGAAACATGCCAGACAAAAAACGAACATCATTTGGAAAAGCTCAGTCTGATGCAAGCAAAAATCAATATCAAGCGCTCTGAAACACAACAACAAACAGCAGCATGACTTGCTGACCAGAGGACAAGAGCAACTTTCCCCAGGGCAAATGAGATGCCAGAGCAAACTAAAGCAAGACTTGCTGACACAAGGACAAGAGAAACATCCTCTGGAGCACATGAGACACCAGAGAAAACTGAAGCAAAACTTGCCGACAAGAGGACTAGAGCAAAATCTTCCAGGGCACACTTGATCAGGACACGGGCAAAGTCTGGTACCCAAGCTAGTCTATGATAAAGCAACCATGATAAGTGTAATAACCTGTCTAGAATGACATTTGGGTGCAGCCAGTCTCGCCTTTACTTATTGTGACATGGTATAATTTTCTGGACATCTATTTCAAAGTAAGCATGATAAGTGTTGTTACGTGGTTAGATTAAAATTTTGGTGCAACCCATCTACGTAGGTCTTACTGTGGCGTGGCATTTGTATTACTGTGCATCATCAAGGCTACAGGAAACATGATAAGTGTTATTGTGTGTCTAGCCTACATTGTTCAGCCAGTTTTTACATGTTTTCGTATAGCAACATTTCATTTCAATAGCAAAAGTGGTAAGATAGCTCAGCGGGTTGAGTACTCAATGCTGTGTTCTGTTTGTGATCTGCGGGTTGCAGGTTCCAATCCCTGCAATGCCAGCTCAGCCTTTCATTCTTCCGAGGTCGATACATGAGTACCCACTTCGGTTGGAATGATAATTGTATTTAAATATGTGCTATGTATAGTGCTTTAGTGAAAGCGCTATATAATAACCAAAAATTATCACAAATCAAAGACTTACTGCTCCTATGCATAGTTGGTAACTTGCATCTATTGGATTTTTGGATACTGTAATATTGCAGCAACTGGCAATGGAGGGACTGAACATATAATATAATTATATTACCTGACATGCAGCTGTAAGTGGCATAAGCTGCCCTGAACATTCCGATTTCAGAACACAATATGCTGCCTGCAGAACAGTACTTTGGCTTCCCATCCGGGAAATAATCTTATAAAAGACACTCACAATTACTCACAGGTGCATTGCCAAATCCGCCCCACCCTACCTGGCCCAAAGCGTTGGTAAGAATCAGGGGACTACACCCACCAGAACCCGTTACACTCATAGACTTGTGCAACCCAAGTTCATATATGCCAAAGCAGGAGGGTCAAGTATTCCAGTTATTGCACCAAAGAATGGAATTCTATCCCACCTGCACTAAGGGCGGAAGAATCCTACTGGGCCCTCCGCAGAGCCCTCAAAACTTGGCTGTTTGCCTAAAACCTGCTCAACATGTAAAGCCTCCATTCGTACTATGTACCTGATGTGTTGCACATTCTGTATGTAACTGTATGCATTTGACTATGTGTCTTCACCGTCACCGGGCCACATCTAACTGGTTGTCCACAGCACCCTGATGCCTCAGGGTTTATGTACGCTATACAAATGAAAAGATAAATACAAATTATGGAAGTAACTGGTCATACAATGCTGAAGTGGCATATCTATGGCAGTGCCTGTGCCTATGCTGATTCTATTAGGTCTAGCCCTATCATATCATGACCCCTTCCATGGCATATGAAGACAGCACCATTGTTAAAATGTGGTTGGTATCTAACTATTCTTGACTGCTTTAGTACCTATTTGGTATTGTAACAAATTATATATGTATGTACTTTTTGTAACGCTAACAAGCCACTTGCGGTGATACCAACAGGGTTACAAAGGAACTGATGCCATCCAGGTCAAAGGTCATGTGACATCACTTCCTGTGATGTCATCAGGTGTGTGATGTCACTCCTGCTCCCCTTGGAATTTTGGTGAATCGACGACTCTGTATCAGATTCAATTGCAGATCAGCCACAAAAATTCTGTGCCTTGGGGTTGTCAGGCTAAACCTCCTAGTACTTGTTGCAGACCATGCCATGGTCTTTCACAGCACTTTAACCTTAAAAACCTTTGTCGTTCCTTGCTCCTTAGGTGTGCCACCAGCTCCTCCTTGATCTCTTTAGTATCCTTCTTCTTCTCCCTTTCTATTTGCTTTACTGCACCTTATTCTCCTCACTGTATTCGTAAACCTCTCCTGGTATCCCCTCTCACCCTTCTTCACTTTCATTCCATTCCACAGGTCCTAACTCTCTTACCTCGTTCCCTTCATATCTTCTTTCCTACTCCTTATTGTCACTCTGCACCTCCTTCACCTCGACTTCTATTACTCTTCACCTCCTTCCCTTTACTTGGGCTCCACCTCGTCCGAATAGCCTTTTGCCTCTTTTTTCACCTCCACTCTACTCTACTGCACTTATTCTTCGCCACCTGTTTCCCTTCAGCACTTCTCACTTCATTCCGATATTCCCTTTCCTCCTCCTTCACGTCTACTCAACTTCCCTTATTCTCCATCTTCTTCACCACCACTACCTTCTTCTTCTCCTCCACCGCCTCCCTTACTCTAGCCTCCTCCCTGACACCCACTCATTTGTTCTCTACACCTCTAAAACCTGATTCCCAAACCATTCCAACTCCTTGGTCTTTTTATAATGCTGTGGGTCCACCGTGTGCTATTGCAATTGCCATATTACCTTCAGATGAGGTGCAGGTCCTGTGATTGGGTGCAGTGACTCGTGGTCAGACTAGAGAAACCCCAGCTGACCTCAATCTATGTGCCTGCAGTAACGTGGCCTGCCATCTGAGCTTTCACTGCAAGGGTCCATTAACTTTGTTTCAGTTATTCGGCATTTGTAGAGTGGACCACGCTGTTGCTACTCACATTCATGTCCCTCTGTAAATGAAGCAATATAACCCTTAGAGGGGGCATTACCAGGCCGGTAATGCTCCCTCCAACAGTTCTATTGCTATTAGTACCCCGGCATCTTATGCCGGGGTACTAATAGTATTTTTTCTCGAGCTGGTACACAACGTTGAAACCGTTTCTTCACTCGTGAACATTTTTGGGGCAAAAAAATGTCCACCGGGGATCGATCAGAAGGGACTACACACAGTCCTTTCTCCCTTTCCATGGCAGGCCTTGAAATTAATGGAAAAAAATAAACAAACAAAATGGCCACCATAGCAGAAAAGGGAGAAGGACTACATGTTGTCCCTTCTCCCTTTCCATGGCAGCTAATCGCGTGCTGGAGATGCGCCGGGAACAGTCCTGTTCCCAGCGCCAATGAGGGGCAGAGGAGTGCAGGTAAGTGGGGTTTGGATAGGGAGGGGTTTTGGATATGATGAAAAGGGGGGCGGTTATGGGGGGCAGGGGAAGGGGATGTAGGGAGCACACTTACCTTTAGTCCCGGTGAGGGAAAATGGCAGCTTCCCACTCTGAGGAGGCTTGGAGCACGGCCTTTCCTTGTGTGGTAAGGACCCGTTCCAAGCTTCCTCATTGGCTGGGATGCCACCACACCCCTCTCAGCAGATACTAATGGTAAATTATTGTATTCTGTCACTGAGTTGCCTCTGCAAGGCCCTGTGAATCCTCCCCGTGAGACATGATGCGAGGAATAGCACTGACCAAGTCCTGGCAATTTTATTATCTGGCTTATGTGGACCCACAGTTCCAGGCTGGGAGTCACTTTGTCTTTTCAGCACATTGTACACCTTGCTGACACCAAGTCTCTTCTGTAACGAGGTAGGGGCCGGATAAGAGGGGTTGGTTGGACATTACAAGTACCATATTTCTTGGATTGATTGCCAACAAACTCTTGAACCTCACTAAGGATCATCACATAGATGGGCAGGAGGGGGTGAAAGCTAATGGAATACTCCAGGATATGGGCCTCATCAGAAGCTTGGTGGTATCCTGGAGGTAAATCTACCACAAATGCAAATAGCATTATTGCAACCCAATCCGGCGCTATTAGCACTGGATCCCAAATTGCAGTAAGGCTGCAAGTCCCCATTTATTTAAGAGTCCATTCTGGTAATAGCGCCGCAAATGGGCAGAAACTCACCAGATATACCTCAGGCTCAAAGATGGAGGTAAAGCTGGGCGACTTTCCCCCAATTCATAGTTGGGTAGACCAGTAATGCAGCGGTAATAGCGTTACAGATGCATTTTTACCGCTCTGCCCAAATTATTATGACGCCCTATGTGTGCACCTGATGCTACATTTCCCCTAAAGTTATTGTGGGGTATAGGTCTCTGCTCTTGTCTCCCAGGATGTCCCTTATGAGGCTGATGACTCATGGATTGTTGATGCTGGCAAAGCACAAGGGGTTTTGGGGGCACCAGAAACTAGCCTATTCAGAATCCTAACATTAGGTTTTATCCTGAAGCTGGTGTTGGAATGGGGAGTCTCAGCAATTCTGTATGTACGTCTTGCCCACCATTACAGAGCAAGTAGTGGCACCCTGCCATCAGGGTTATGCCAGTCCCCCCACTGTGCCACTAATAAGGGACTTTATCGCACCCCATAGGGCTGTCAGCCTACTTTCGTACTTGATCACATTCAGCATTTCACACTAGTCACCCAGCCCAATTGGCCAAAGCAAGGGTTGTGAGGAATTCGACGATCCACATGTTGGGTGTGCGCTCATCTGGGATTTATTGAAATTTTAAATGAAATTGAACAATGTTAAATCAACCTCCGGAAAATGTGTGGGGCTAATCTGCACACATTTTCTATGCTCACTGCACAACATACACATAGACCTGTGTACTCTCGGTGGAAACACCCTACAGGCACCGTCCCCCCTGTCATATTTAGTTGGAATATAGCAGCCAAGAGTACATCAAGGCATCTCAGAAGGGGGAGGGCAAAACCCTCCTCCTGCCACTGCCTGCATAATTACCTAACAAAGGCTCCATTGATCCTCCATTTCCTTTGTTAGCTGCTGGTGGCAGCCACACATACTAACCAGAGTTAATTCAAACAGGTTAACAGGATGCCTGGTCAAATGATTAACAAAGAACAGGAAAGCCCCACCAACCTTTGATATGCACTGTGTCAACTTGAAGCCAGCTCCCACCTCTCAGTATCAAGGGCAGTGACTTGTCATGTCTGCACCTAAGTATTTACAGTAGTCATCCCTGCAGGTGGACCCTGTTCAGATGATACAAGTATGTAGTTTGGTCGAGAGCAAAACTGGTCTCACCACAGCTTCAAGGGAAACCTTCCACTTTAATCAGCAACCACAAAGAGCTCAATTAACTAGAGAGACTCTTTGATCCACAACAGACAGGAAGATGGGTGAGCCTTAGCATTACATGTTTTCACCCCTTAACCTTTTCTGTTGCAAAGCACTCTGGTTATGATCTCATGCATACAGGAGATTGTTGGTGTGGACACAGGATTGATTCATTAAGGTAGGCTTAGCCAACACCACTTACTGTGGCTCATTTGGCTTTAAAAGAGGGATGAGCTCATCTTCTGGCAGATCATCTGAAGACTGTGCAAGGAGTAACAAGAATAACTCATTTGGACCCTGGCTGAAAGTACAGTCTGTCTCACAGCTTCCGCCAGTGAAGGAAGGCCAGAATTTCCACAGAGGGAAGCAAGATCTCTCCCCTAAGCATCTTCCACGGAACAGAGGGAGATACTGAATCCAGAAGACCCTCCAGCAGCTCCAGAACTGGTGCCCAGCCAGTACACAACATTCCCTGCTAGACTCTGCAACCAAGCTTCCTAGGTGGGAAGTGCCAACGAGTCTCTGAGCTAAACCCAGGATAAGGCTTTTGCCTGCAACACTCTCCTCAGCTTTGGGCCATTTGCCTTAAAGGACGACATGAGCCCAGTGAAGAAGCTAGGAGGAGGGCATTGACAAGCACCCAAAGACATCAACCTTAAAAGACATTTTTGAGGCATTCAAGCCCCTCGAGCTGCAACCAACTGCACCACTGACTAACATTGTCAGAGACGCCTCGACCAGTGCTTCAGACCCGCCGACCAGCACTGAGACAATGATTTCTGACCGTGATTCACTGTGTAGGGCAGCCTGCAGTCATCTGTCTTGGCCCACACGCTGAACTGCCTGCCACCTGATACCAGCAGCTATCTCCCATCTTGAACTCACAGAAGCTGCAAAGCGCCCTGAAACTGACTCTACTCTGTTGAGCACCAAGAACCTCTACAAGCACAAGGTACATTGAGGTTCTGTCCCCCTGGGCCTTCTTCAAAGGGCCCTAGTGACATTGTATGATGCATTGCTCCCTGTGTGCTCAAACCAAGTATCCTTGAACTATTGTTATTAATTACCGACTACCCTCCTATCAGTATCCAGAGTGCATCCTTGAAGCTGTCTGTCCTCTGCATTCCTTTACAGGGTGGGTTGTATTTTGTAGTGTGCTAGAGCTGTCTGTGGTGATAATAATAAAGTACAAATTTGTATACAACCTTGACTGGACAGTCCTTTTTACCATTATGTAATAATTGTATTTTCCCTGTGTTGCAACTAACCAACGTCCACGACCTTGCGTTCGGTCCATGTTACCAACATTGGACAAGAAGGTTTATAATTTGCTTGTGTTTCCAAACCGTTTTGAACCCCATCGTGTACTAGAGTTGTGGGGCTGATTGATGGTTTAGAAACCGATTTTCATCCCTGGACCACTGGTGCCCCGGAAGTTGATTTGTCACAGGGGTGGAGCATAAGAAGGGGAATGGCCACCAGGTGGTGGAAGCACCAAGTGATCCAGCAGTCTGGTTCTCAGGCCCACAGCCCACATGACAGAATGCGAGAGCTGGCCAGCCGCAGATGGTAGACCAGTAAGCTGAGGATTGTAAAAAGGGCCGGCGGAATGCAGGCAGCACAAGACGGCAGCAGGCCGAGTACAAGCATGCACTGCAAACAAAGGCCAGCCAAAGGCCACAGACAGACAGTAGTACTGTGGAAGAGTGAAAGAACAGAAAATGTGCCATATTTCTTATCAATATCATGAGACACAGACTCATGTCCTCATTATAAGTTTGGTGGTATTTCTGCAGTAAATCTTCCAAAATACCACCAAGCTGATCCACTGCTACCGCCACTTGATCCGGCAGAATTAACACTGGGTTAAAAGTGGTGGTAAGCGGGGTTAATCCTCATTTGCTGGACTCCATAGGACTACATGGGGATTTCGGCAGAATTACCTCTGGCGGTAATTCTGCTGATTTTCTGGCAGGAAGATGGGGAATTGCATACAGCATTTTGCTGGAGGTCTTTCCTCCATCTCACTGCCAAACCTATAGTATGGTGGTTTAGTAATACGATGGTAACAGATTTACCTCCATTTTACTTTCATTTTCTACTGCACCACCATACTTGTTATGAGGCCCTAATCGTACAGTGTAAGTCTTTAGAGACTACTAAGGAGGATATGTTTTTCTCGGTGTTACTACCCAGGTATTTCAAGTTTTTCACTACATCCACGTGTGCATTATTAATGTACCATTTATAGGTAGACTTTCTTCTAGTCCTAGGATTAAAAATTAATACTTTCGTTTTGAATACATTTATTTCCAGATCTGTATCCTGCATGTAATCATACAAGGTGCTAAGGAATCTGTGAAAAACTTTTGGCGTTTGGTCCAACATCACAGCATTGTCTGCCTAGACCAAATGGCGTATTGGATGATAACCCAATCAAGGAGGTGAGGAGTCACAGCAAGACAGCGAAATGCCAAATCAGCTCTATATAAGTTAAAAGGTTTGGCTCCAGGACACATCCTTGGTGGAGGCCACAGAAAGTAGGTATTGCATCCGAGAGGAACCTTGAGAATCATGATGAATCTTTATAGCTGGGCCTGAATGTTATTATCTAAGATGTTAATAATAGATGATGGGCAACCCATGATGGGAAAACACATAGGATGCAGACATTGGAATAATACGGGGACTCTGGGTTTGAAGACAGAGGTGCTCAGACAATAAGTTAAATGTAAAAACCAATGCAGCTGTGCTCAAAACATGGTAGAGAGTGAGGTTTTATTAATCAATAGGGACCTTTAAAGCAGGCCATGGGATCAGAACCAAGACCACAACGACCTTGCTTTTGAGACTTTTCAGAATCAAACTGGGAGTCTCATGGCTTTCAGTTCTGAGTCAGGGTTGCGTCTGGGAACCATCTCAATGGAAGGCAATGAAGCAGTGCAGTTCTGCAGTGGTGATGGCTTTGGGACAAAGACCCTGAGAAATGGCAAGCAGTGTTGGCTCACGGGCACTGGAAATTGGAATACTTGGTGGCATTGGAGGTGGAAAAGGAAAGACTTGCTTCAACAACGAGCAGACTCAATAGGCTCATCACATCCTTGTGGTACTGCAGCAGCAATGACTTGGGGCTTGAAGAGACTGGTAAACAGGCAGGCAGTGTCATGTTCAGGATGCTATAAGACTCAGCACCTCTCAGATGCTGAGAGAGCAAACTTTTGATGTTGAGTGGAATTTGGAGATGCGTGAGGAGGTCAAGCGATGAGATTGAAAAAGACTCCAGCAGTTCTGTTGCAACAGTTTGGATAATGTTAAATGTGCCCAAACCAGTGATGATGCAATTTGGAGATACAGGGAGAGCTAGGGGTCATGTCATTGGTTCTTGCTTGCTGTGGGATTCTGTTCAGTGTTTCCAGGGATAAGTGTGGCCGTTGTGCTGCCTTTCCCAACCATGAAGGTTACAGACAGTACTTGGACAGGGGCTGTGAGCTCCTGTGAGTGGGTAAACCCTGTGTAAAAGTGCTTTGGTTTCAAGCAGGAATTAACCAACAGCTGGTCACCCCCAAATGTTTGGTTGGATGGTTAAGGGAATTGAAGCCGTCTTCCTTGGAAATCTTGCTTTTAACATCTACGGAAGACTAAATTGAAACTGATTGGAACTCAATGAAAGGTGGGATCATCCCTTATATAGGCCAAAGGACCACAGCAGTTGGCTCCCTTTCAGCCTTCTAAAAGGGGTCTAATCCTGACTGTTGTTCCAGAATCTTCATGCCTAGTGATGTAATACCCAGAGTGCTTTGTGTGCAGGAAATGGGGAGTTGGGCAGGAAGTCAGGGAGCCCTTGTAAAGTGCAAGATGGTGGAACCCCTTTCTAACTGTTAAGTCCTCTCCTGGGCTTCTTTACTCCATGCCTTCCTCTCTTTCCCTACATCAATGGCTCTCTGTTTCATAACACACTGGTTGCCCTCCTTTAGCCTGGAAGAGCCTGCCCTTCAACACACTGGACGTCCCCAAGCTCCCCGAGGGCAGTTCCTGCTGTCCTGGGAGTTAACAACCCTTTCATAGGGAAGACAAAGGCATGTGTCTGGAACCAAGCCCAAAAGGTGTTTTTGGAAGAAACTCAGCCCCACACAGGGAAGACACAGAATCCCCTGATCAGGAAGGTTACAAGTAACTAAGCTGATAATAAATGTAAGTTCATAGTTTTTGGCCAATATTATTGTGGAGTCCTAGAGATCACCATTTCATAACCCGGCATGTCTTATGTTTGGATTTGTCACCTGCCACCAGATCATGGGGATCACAATTATATAATTGAATGCAGGCTCAGTATTGTTCAAAGATAAAGGTAGATCCTGACTGCTGCACCCTTGGTTCCAACAGATTCTGGTAGGAATGCATATGTTACTTTGTGAATGTCATGTTGCCAAATGACTGGACAACTGCTAAGAGGTGTCAGTAGACAGCTGAGCAAAGTTATATGTGTGAGTTGTGCTTTTCTACCATGGGGCATTATGAAAGGGGGTCTGATTAGCAAACCTTGCATTCAGAGCTAGAGCTACCCACAACATTTTATTCATAAAAAAGCTAAAGCTCTTCAGACCTGTCAGATGGCATTCCATCACACATGATTAGTGCACTGTTCAAGAAAACCCCATGTCCTGCTACCATGATAATGGAATCATAAAGAAAGAACATTACGCCTTCAGAATGAACCCATACGGGAAGAATGGTGTGCTGTGATGGGACTATAGTTAGCTAAGCAATGTAAGACTTTGGTAGGTTTGGCTGGGATAGTGACATTAGTATCTAACAGTGGTGCTGCAATCAGCAGTACCAGCAATCTGTGTTAAATATCTAGATTTCCTACATCTGTATCTCATGTATGTTGTCTAAGAGTAGCAGTATATTTGCGGTCAGGCTCCAGGTAGAGAATGTAACAATGATACTAGCATGGGGATCATTGCTATTTGCTATTGTTCTGCAACATATGGATAGCTACAAGTACTAGTAGCCCAGACAGTACAGGAGAAGTAGGAAAAGTATGTCTCACAATCAATCCTCACTCCTTAATAACTGTGGGTGCTGTTTCCCAAAGCCCTGTGAGAATGGGCTGTCCGAGGCTGTCCTGAGGCTGTTCTATTGGCTTTTGTGAACATTTTGTTGCTAAAAACAACAGTGTTTGCTTTTTTCTTGAAAAAGTTTCTAAATTGCAAAGCCACTCCCTGCAATCCCAGAAGCCCTTATTTGTTAGCATGCTCGCACTGTTGCGCGTGTCTGAGGCTGTCCTGAGGCTGTCCTGTTGGCTTTTGTTGATTTTTTGCTGCTCAAAAACAACAGTATGCTTCTGTAAAAAACCGTGCTATGGACGTGTGACTTGAAACAATAACAGCATATTCAAATGGTGTTTTCTTTTTTCTAGGTGTTTACTTTTTTCTTGAAATCGTTTCTAAGTGGCTAAGCCACTCCTTGCAATCCCAGAAACCCTTATTTACTAGCGTGCTCGCGCTGTTGCGCGTGCGCTGTGACCGAGGGCTGTCTTGGGCGAGATTGGAGGGAGTTTGTAAGTCCTTAGAACATGACTGTTTTCTTTCTGCTAGAAAGTCATTGTTGCTTTTGTTGAATTCTCTCAGTGTTAGTGTTTGTTTGCACCATTATTCTTGTGTATTTAATATAGAATTGTCTGGTTTATTCTTTTTTTTCTCCTTTCTCTTTTTATTCTTTCCTTATTTATTGTATTTTAGATGTATTGCATCGCTACTTAGCTGTGTGAACATTATACAGAAGTTGCTTAAGACATCTTGTCTTGTCTAACGCTTGCGAGGCATTAGGTTTTTACATAATGGGCCTCATTACGACCCAGGCGGTAAGTTACCGCCTGGGTCGTACCTTTACCACCATGGCGTAAACTATGTTTACGCCATGGTGGTTGGCGGACTTACCGCCCCATTCCGAGGTTGGCGGGGCGGTAAGTCCCCAATCCCCATTTACCCTTCCCCATTCCCATTCTTGCCCCATAGGGCATAATGGGAGTGGGGAAGGCGTTAATTACGCCACCGTAAATTACGGTGGCGTAATTAACATCAAGGTCCCTTAGAGCCATGGATTTTAACACCTGCTAAAAGCAGGTGTTAAAACCTCCATGGCGCTAAGGGACCTCGGAATCAGGCGGTAAGGGTCGGCGCTGTTTACGCCGCCGTAAACCCCTTACCGCCTGAGTCGTAATGAGGCCCAATGTCTCGATTTGGCATGGGCAAAAGGTTACCGACAGCCATACATTATTGCACTGCAAAGAAACCGTATAGCCTTGATTGATTTTCTAAGCTACCGCTAATTTCTGTTTGATCGTAGCGAGAGAGACTGCATTGTAATAATGTCTGTAAATCAGTTAACTTTGAAATCCGGCATGCCGCCAAACAGTTCGTTGCAAGCCAGCACACAATCAAACACGGTAGTGAACTCTCTCCCATCGAACTTGCACACACCCATTCAAAAAAGAGTGCCTAGTTTCATGGCTGATGAAACAAGCATTGAAATGCTACTTTTAACATGCAAAAGCACATTTGTATCGAAACCAATCCGTTGACAATACACATGGACTGATTTCAATATAAATGCACTTTTACATGTTAAAAGTAGCATTTCAATGCTTTTTTGTAACTTTAAAACGTAACATGGAGCTGTCCAGTTCTGAAATTTCAGCACTGGCCTGCCCCTCGTTACGTTTTAAAGTGTTTGTGTATATTGGGGGGGTTCCCCCTCCAACCCCCCAACCCGCACGGCACCCCTCCCACCCCCGCAACCCTAACCCAAGCCCCAAACTTAGCCCTAAACCCTAGCCCTGGCCCCAACCCTAACCCTAACCCCAATGTGACCCTTAAACTAACCCAAACCCCAACCCTGATCCTATTTTAACACTTAAACTAACCCTAGCCCCAACCCTAACCCAACCCTAACCCTAAGCCCTAACCCTAGCCCCAACCCTAACCCTAACCCTAACCCAAATGTAATCCCTAAACTAACCCAAGCCCCAACACCAACCCTATTTTAACACTTAAACTAACCCTAGCCCCAACCCTAAACCCAAACTCTAACCCTAACCCTACCCAACCCTAACACTAACCTTAATTTAACCCTCCAATGTAACCCTTAAACTAACCCAAGCCCTAACCCTAGCCCCAACCCTAACCCTAACCCTAACCCAAATGTAATCCCTAAACTAACCCAAGCCCCAACACCAACCCTATTTTAACACTTAAACTAACCCTAGCCCCAACCCTAACCCCAAACCCTAACCCTAACCCTTCCCAACCCTAACACTAACCCTAATTTAACCCCCCAATGTAACCCTTAAACTAACCCAAGCCCTAACCCTAACCCTAACCCTGGCACCAGCCCTGCACTAATATTTATCTTCATTTAGATACCATACTCAAATTCATTTCGGAAGAATATCTTTTCGAAAGAATGGCTTTTCGAAAAGATGTATCCTCAAGATTTACATTCAAAACTTTGGGCTTTGAAAAAATGACTGGATACCCATACAAGCCACTTGACGACTTTGTTGCAGAATCAGTCCTCCTAGAGGAAAAAGAAAAAAATACATTGCAAAAATGTCCTGCTATGAGAGAAGAATCAAAAGGTCAAAGTGGCACAATACTAACTTTGGGAAACACATCAAAAGGTCTATCGCCAGATCAGAAAAGAGAGGAAATAAATGAATCAGTGGCACATTACATGTCTAACAGTGAAGAGGACCAGAGTGGGGAGCACATGAATATAGAGCAGATGGCAGTTCCCCTGCATCAACCTACTCTAAATGGTCCTAGATTTTCGAATGCTACATCTAAAATAGCCACTCAATATAACATAAGTTCAGATCAGAACACACAGTGGAAAACAAAAAAACCTGCCTCCAATCAGGGATTCAACATATAAGATTAAACCAGCGCTTAACAATCATCAAGTACAAATAGCTTACCATCGATTTATAATTGAATGTCGTGCTCACCCATTTGAAAAATTCGATTTAAATCAAGTATTCTGAACATCCACAATTGCAAAACATAAATTCAGCAGACATTGACAGAGTTGAATATTTGGATGAAGGTGATCTTTCAAGGTCACAAATATTTATACGTTCAACTGTCTTGGCTGATATTATGTTGCATGAAAAAGCGGCATTATATGAAATTGGTTTTAACTTAATTCAAGATTATAGTCAGTTAGATCTGGATGATAGACAAGGATCATCTAAGAGGGGTCTGCGAATATATGGTGTTGCTCGTATGGGCATTGCTCAAGTCAACCAATTTGAAATGGCTAGCCATCAACATCAAGCGTAACAATCCACAGTATTTGAGACCATCCGTTTGATCTGCTGGAATACTCAAGGCTTTTTTCATTTCATCAATTCAAAAGAAAACGAGTTGCATAACTATGTTATAGTTATACTCCAGGAGACGTGGCTTGTTGAGCCACCAATTTGGGATGAATTTGAGATACTCACACTATCCGCCTTGACGCAATTCAGAGGCCGCCCTTTGGCGGGACTAATGCTACCAACGAGGAAATCAAAAGACGTCATTGCCTGCTTGTGTATTGCACCCACACCTTTTATACAAGTAGTTAAGCTTTTGAAAGATATATACACCATGATTATAATTAACATCGATTGGGGGAGATCCCATCTGACACCCGAGTCCTTCATTAACCATATAGAAGTGATTCTTAATAATCTGTCTTTAGAACAGAACATCGATTTAGTTCTGATTGCGGGTGATTTAAACCTCCATCTAATCCCAAAGACAGGGGGAAACAAAATGTGGAAGAACAAAAGTGGTTTTCTATGATGGATGAAAGACAGTACGTAATGCTAAATGGTACAATTGAGGGTGATATCCCTGCAGGTTATACATGGCACAAAGGCCCACTAAGGGCCAGTATTGACTACATTTTTACTAACTGTCTATTCATGAACACAGTCAAGTCTTTAGAGGTAAAATCGAATGACAAGAGTGATCATAATCAATTGTGTTTAACTTGGGATTGGAAGCTATCACAGAAATTGAGAGCAAAAGACAGATAAAAAGGACAAGTGCCAGTAAATAATGGTAGAAATCGTGTAAGGTGGTCTGAAAAATCATTAGCTGACTTTGATAATACACTGGCTGATGGGCAGGGAAAATATCACGTATCCTCAATGCAGAAATATATAAAGGTGAAATCAGCTATACAAGGTTATAAATATAATAATACCAACGTGTTTGATTCAGATATAAAAGACAAAAAAGCCGAACTGAGATGGAAAATTTGGCAACTGAATCATTTACCATTGCACGAGAGGTTGTCTAAAATAAATCATCTAAAGTCTGTCTATAACAAATGGCAACATGGGAGGAAAGCCATAATCTACCAGCATAATAGTGAGCATATGCAGAGTAAAATGGCTTTAAAATCATCAGCCGAGGTATGGTGGCTATTAAATGAAGCCACCTTTTAAGGCCAGGTGCAACTACTAATTAAATTTCTGAAAAAACATTGTGCAACTACTTTCAGGATGTTTATCAAACCCCCTTACCAGAGAAAGTTGGAATCACACAATACAGTTTGACCATGATGACTTGCTTTACTACATTTCAAAATTGAGCATGTTGCGTGCACTTGGGCCCGATGGCCTCGATAATAGAATGTTAAAAGATCATCCAGAAATATGGGCTTCCATCCTCAAAACATTTTTTATTCAAGTAATTAAATCAGGAGAGTTACTGCCATCATGGAAGAAGTCTCTGTTAATTCCACTCTTAAAGAAAAGAAATAGTTTAGACCCAAGCTCGTATAGGCCCATAGCCTTGGAAAGTTTTTGCATGTTTGGTCTTATGAGACTTTAATTGTTGGCTAACCATAGAGAATTTAAGGGAGCCATTTCAAACAGGATTTCTTGCGGGGATGGGAACAGGTATTAACCTATTTTCTATAAATTCAATTATAGCCAAACATTACCACATAAACCACCCACTGTATATATAATTTGTCGACTTTAGAGCTGCCTTCGACTCTGTACTGAAGGAGCTGTTATTTGGAAAATTGATTACACATAATTGTCTGTGGCATATTCTAAAGTGGCTGATGGAATTCCATAATGAAACGACAATACAGATAAGACTGTATAGCGACGGTTTACTATCATACCCAATTCCCACATCAAGGGGGCTGAAGCAAGGTTGCATATATGCTTCAGCCCTCTTTAACTTCTTTATATCAGATATGAGACTGGGTTTTGTAAACAGTATAACTGATTCGCCCAAACTAGAAGAACATGTGGTTAAATGGCTGCTTTATGCAGATGACTTTTTGTTAATTTCTAAATCTCCAATGGGCTTGCAAAATATAATTCAAGTCCTGGAAACATATGCATGGCACAATAAAATTACAATATATACAAACAAGACACAGATAATCCAATTTGGCAATGTGAAGCAATGCTATTCTGCAAATATTTGGTTACTAGAAAAGGAAAGGTTACAAATGGTATGAAATTACATCTATCTTGGTGTAAATGTTAACAACCATCCAAAGGATTTGCCAAATGAAATAAGTATAAGATTGAAATTAAATCATTTGTTATCACAGGCACGGATTATAAATGGTAGATATTGCAAATTCTCCATCCAACCTCCTGTTGTATATTATAAACAAAAAGTCCTACCGATTTACTATGTGGATCCGAAAGAAAGAATGTAGACCCACTGGGCCTGATTCATGGAACATTTTCCTATGGGATTGTGCCATTATAAAACACTTCCATGAATCAGGCCCACTATCTTTTGGAATAGGATGGAAGGTACATTTTGGAGAGCTTTGTTACAACTGCCGTCATCTGTGCCTATTGCCCTGATCAGACAAGAAATAGGGCTAATTTCCTTATGCGCAACATATACATGGAAAATGTGTATGTTATATAGGAAATGTATCTCAGATAGCTACAGAAATGGTTTAGTTGTGATGCTGTCAAACTATGTACAGAACTCAAATGATGCTTTTATTAAATGTTGGAGATTGAAGGCGCAGTAGTTTTTGCACGATGGAGACATAACTGAGGAATTGCTCCTTCAAAATCATGATAGAGCCAAGGAAAACATGTGGCAAAATGATTGGATTCCTACCAGAGAACAATGTAGTAAATATAAGGTCTTTAAGAAAGATCATTTTGCATCCAGATGTTTTGGAATGCCTGAACCTTATCTTATGAAGTCACCTAACCCCCAGCATTGTGCAGGTCTCCTGCGCGTAAGATTCAATTTATGGGAAACCAGAGAAATCACAGTCAGATGGCATCCACAAGATCAAGTAAATAATACATGTCGTTTTTGTGAAACCATGGTTGAGACCTTAAAACACATTGGCCCTCATTACGACCCAGGCGGTAAGGGGTTTACGCCGGCGTAAACTTCGCCGACCCTTACCGCCTGAGTACGAGTTCCCGTAGCGCCATGGTGATTTTAACGCCTGCTTTTTGCAGGTGTTAAAATCCATGGCGCTAAGGGACCTTGTTGTTAATTACGCCACCGTAATTTACGGTGGCGTAATTAACGCCTTCCCCACTCCCATTATGCCCTATGGGGCAAAAATGGGAATGGGGAAGGGTAAATGGGGATTGGGGACTTACCGCCCCGCCAAGGTCGGAATGGGGCGGTAAGTCCGCCAACCACCATGGCGGAGTTGGCAACTTAGCGCCATGGACCCCTCCGCCAAGGTCGTAATGAGGGCCATTGTTACTGAATGCGATAAAACTGTTATATTTGCGAATCAAGTATTTTAAAAAACGATTTGAATTTTCATCTCATATAGATGCAAAGGACCTATGGAAATAGATCTTTCCCATATACTCTAAATTGGTAGGATATGCAAACAGTAAATTATTAGCATGAACTGAAATTAGAGAATGGAGAAACCGGAACTGTTTAAGGAATTATATTATGATGAGACACCAGTTATTACACCAAGATTAATTTCCAATGAGACCTGTGGAATAATTCTGGTTAGATTTGTATTAGTTTTATCATGTTAATGTTTCCTTTTTTTCTGGTCCGGATTGTTCCATGGCGATGCAGACGCAGGGATCCTTCACTGCACACAGTCGGTTAAGTGACCAATAGCTGTCTTCACATTACCAGCAACCTCAGGCTGCACTTTGATCATCAGGTAGTATGACATGCCCTCATCATTCCTTACATGTGGCAAACGAGCATATAAACAGTTTCATAAGACTGAATGTGTATAAATGCCTCTGTTTTACTTTAATTTGCAGTGCTTGAGTTAACGTTAGGGAATACCCATCAGCGCCTACTGCATGACTGATGGGCTACGTATTATTTGCACCTTAATTAAGGTACGGTGAACTATTGTTTTCGAGTTTGAGTCAGAGAACTGAGCCTTCTAGCAGCTCCACCTATTGCATCTCAGCACTGACAGTATTTATATATATTTTTTGCTTTGCAGGCATTCCTGTGGTTTTGCACACAATATGCTAGATAACGGAACTTGGTTCTTTGACTTTGGCTTATTTAACAGAACACGTTTTTTAGGTATGAGCACATTGTGTTATGACACAGTTTCTGGATATTTTATGTCAACTAGAGTTACCTTTAGGAGCACCATCCTGAGTCACTGTTTATCATTTTTCAGGTTTGCTGTAATGCTAGCCCAGATCTACCCTGAGAGCTCTTTTTACCTAAAGGCTTCATTCCTATAGGGGACCCTGTTAAACTATGCCTCTCTTCACGTCAACAACACAGGTAGGAATTTAGAAGACAAGACAATGGTGTTCCTGTACACCTGAGAATCAGATTGTTAGCATAATTAAGTCACTAGGGAACAACACTCATGAATGTGTATGATGTCATGTATCCACAGAACCCGCCCTGAAGAAGGACACATGTCCAAAATGCGTTGCTGACAAGGGTCTCTGCACTCAACGTTTTTGAAAATTGAAAATTAAAAAAAAGAAGTTTGTAACCTTATGGACCATGAGAATTGTATATTTCATATTCATTGGAATATTTAATCAACAAGTATATGTTATAATATGCAGTAGTTTTGACTACACCCCAGGTGTCTCCATTTCCAGTGATTGCTTCCCTAGACACTATATGTTTGCTGCAATCACTAATTACCACCCAGATAACAGACTCTGGCTGTTCCATTACTGTTTCGCAATTTGTTCAAAGACTGCTGTATGGCCATTTGGTATCTTAATGCCATATTTCCTTGGCCTCAAGCCCAAGGACTGCATCTCTCCAGCCCTAAAATCTCTCCACTGGCTCCCAGGTGCTGCGAGGATCACGCACAAGACCCTCTGCATCATCAACAAGACTTTCTGGGGCCTGGGACCCCGCTACATCCAACTCTCTCTCCTTAAATGCTAGAGTTCTCTGGCCTTCTAGCTGAAACTCTCTGCAGATCAAACACTTCTCTAAAAGAGAGTGGGGGTAGATCTTTCTCCTCCGCAGGAGGCTTCCTCTGGAACAGTCTCCCTGCTTCTCTCAGGCTTGAGCCGGAGCTCCTTAAGTTCCAGAAGCTCATCAAGACCCTCCTTTCTTCCTTCCCTCTCCCCCTACCCTTCTAACACCCCCGTCTGCCTCAGTTACTGGCTGCCTGGTTCCCCCTAAATTCTACAGGGCACTAGCCCCCCACCCAGTCTACCCCCTTCCTCGCACTTAGCATATGGACCCTCACACGATGCACCCCAGACGATCCCTGGCAATTTCCCTCCTGGCCTCCCCTTAGCAGTCACTTAGCCCCTGAGCCGCCCTTCTCGACCCCCTCCTTTCACTTGCACGCTCTCCTGGTTTCCCTGGACTTTCCCTACCCCGCTAGCACTTAGCGCAGACCGGCACTGCCCCCTCCCCCTTCCCTCACACTTCTTGTTACTGCACTTGCATGATCTGAATGTCACAAGGCCCGGTAGGACCGTTGTTGTCATCTTTCTCCTTTGCTACCGCCCCACTTCTTGTTTGTCCTGTGGTGCCTTGAAACGCCATTTGCCTTACAAATATCCAATACATAAATAAAATAAATATGTATCACATAACCTGAGACACAATATCTACTGAAAATCCAGAATACTCTATGAAAGGCTGGTGCCTGGAAACGCTTGGTGAGGATATGGAATCAGGATCGTTTATAAGGCAGAAATCCTAGTGGATTTCTGAGACTAGAGGCATAAGTCCCTCCCTTTCTCGTCCTCACTATCTTTGTGCTACTCTGTTCCCCGACATTGTCTCACATACTTTCGCATTTTCTGCTTCTCATTACCCTAGATTTCTCTGTGGCATCTAGAACGTGTTCCTGCCTCTGTTCCTTGTGTCCTACTTGCACCCTTGTTCCTTCTCCTCGTCCCCTTCCTATGTCAGCAGCCTCGCACTTCTCGATCACTTTAATACCTCACAATGTATAATTATCAAACATATTTCTTTAAACATGAAATAAACGTTAACGAGCTCTGCTGCTACTGTGCAGGAAAACACTCTTTTCACCTCTGCCAATGTCGGTGATCAATCACGCAGGCCTCTTTCGGCAACAGGAGGCAGGCGGGGAGTCATAAAGGCACGCATACTCTCAGTAAAACAAACTTCAGCTCGCAGCATGCCTCAATCAGGCACCTTCCAGGTCCCCACGCGCCTCGGGTAGGACTGACACCTACACTGCTCCTCTGCACCTCTGCACCTGTCACTGCTTCTTTCACCCTTCCCTTGTATGCTCCTCCTGCAGAGGAGTTCATGTAACATAGGGAGCAGTGGTGTATTTAAGCTTTCTGCTGCCCTAGGCTCAAATAAGTGCATGCCCCCCTCCCAACTTTACTCCACCTCTGCCAGACTCTGCATCTTCACAATATTCCGTCCTTAAATAAACTCTGTCCTCGTTCTCCAAACTACGCCCCTTCACCCACATTTTGTCAGCCATTTTGGCTCCATAACAATATAAGGACGTTTTTGAGGTTTCATGGATTGGAAAGTTGTTTCCCCTTTAATTCAAGCCTGCTGAGGATACTGACCGAACATTCATTTAGCTCTTGGGAAAAGCTATTGGGGTTCATGGGATTTGTGGAGAGTGGGCCCTTTTTAGGCTGTTGATGTGCTCTTCTAGGTATAATGGCAGCACGTGTGAGGCTATACCTTACATATGGCGATTCTGGAATGCATATGGTGGTATTTGTGGTCACACTTGACATGTGATGGCAGGATCTGCACATATCAGGTTGTATCTTATTCATGGTCATCATATGCCCTGGTACTCACACTGTTGCCATTATCTGCCCAGTTTTTCACACCATTTGTATTAGTGACATGCTGCCTCCTGCCCATTTCCACAGAGAGCCCCAAGTGGCAATATTTGACAAATGATGGTATTACTTAACAGCAAGATCACATCAGAGGGCAAATGATGCGTGTATCTGGTCACACGATCGCTGTGTCAGCCAAATACCTAACTAAGGTGTGGAGAAGTGTCAAAAGTGGTGCCCTTGCCATTGCTTGTTCTCTGCTGCTGTGGTCTGTCAACTTCTGGCAGACTTGGTGTGCAATTACAATGGCCCTCATTACGACTCCGGCGTTAACCAATGGCGCTATTAGCGCCATGGTTAACGCCGGTAACTTACCGATTCCGCCATTGTGAAATGGAGAATTACCACCCCATTCCAAGGTTGGCGGGGCGGTAATTCCCCATTTACCATTGGCCCTTCCCCATTCCCATTTTTGCCCCATAGGACTCTTGTCATGCATTATCCTCCTGAAGTGACTGTAAATTATATGGCTTTTTATTTCATTTGTTTTTAAAATTGTGCTGAAAAAGGCATCTTTTCAACCAATTAGTTAAACACAAATCTCAGGGTGAACCATCTCACTGCCCCTTACATTACCTGGCGTGCACTCACTACTTTTGGTCGCTCCCTCTAATCCAGAGGAAATAGTCATGTGCCTCCGCTCAAATGTTCACCCTCCATCACTGATCTTGAATCATTTAGAATGCTGGTGTCCCCTTAGGCATCTCTCATTCTCCCCTTGGTGCTAATAACTGCTGTGCCACATTGTGTGTAGGGCATAGTAGATATAAGTGCATACATACTAGGACAAGGCCGCTGGTCGAATGAACATCCGCAGCACACCTGTCTCTGCTGCTGAAAGACCTTCGCACACCCTGTAGTGTTCTGGTCTTGCAATAAGTTAGTGCACACTATAAGCCTTCACTCTTGTGCAACTGCACGTGGTGTTGGCCCTGCTGAAGCTTCCAGGTAGCTGCACTATTTACAGGTGGCCATGAAACAGGGCTTTGCTATGCACTTCACGCTGCTGCTCTCACAATCTCTGATTCACCCATCCTCTCATTCTCATTTAGACAAGACACCCATCCTCATATTCATGCATTTAACCCCACATGCTTATTCAGTAACACATTCATTCACTCCCCACTAATGCATGTCCATGCGGCGCTCAGCATGCCCTGTTGGAAACATTCAGTATCTTATGCAAGGGGCCACATGGGAGGTGGAATGAAAAGGCAGCTGGCGCATTACCTAGATGACTTCCTATTTGCTGGCAAGAAGAACACACTTCACATTATGACTTATTTTGCTTCGAGAGTTGCCAGGATTTTTGAAAGTTCAACCCAAAACCATACAGTACCCATGAGAAATGCCTAGGCGTATACATTAACTAAATAAAGTAGAATGTAGTTTGACACTGTAAAAAGTTAGGGAATGTTAGGGATTATTTTCATTTCTGTGTTAATTCACTTTACCCTTAGAGACCCCCAGCTCTTTCGCTGGACTTAGGACTTTTTAATGTTAACCCTGGAGTGAGTGAGACCTTTTTCTCACTCTCTCATGTGTTTTACCTGATTTGGATTTTGTGTTTTCACAGTTTTTGCTGCTTTTTGTATAGTGACACACAGCACCTTCGGTGCAGTGTCACACATAAATCCTTTTCCATTCCTCATAAGGTTTAACTGCCTTTTCTTATGTGAACTACAGTTCCCAAGAATAGTAAAGTGAAATTGACTTTACTTACCTTTACTCTTTGTAGGTCCAGCACACACCATTTTATGTGGCGTGCTCGGGAGTTACCTAGTAGCCCCTTATATAAACTCTCTCATGTAACATTTTATGTAACCTCACTACTTTAAATTGCTGGTGGCAGTGGTTTATCTTTTCCTACCATTGTGCTTTTCTACCGCAGGCTGAACCCTCAGCTGCAGTACAGCCCCCATGGGTGACCATTTTTGTCAAAATGACCCGTCTTCTTTTTTTGCCATTTTCTTTTTGTGAGGTATTTCTTGTGTTTTTCTCTATGCGCTGAGACAGCTTTGAGCGCTTTGTCTTGCCTTTGGTAGGCTTCCGCCCTGAAGCCTGCCCTGGCTGCAGTGTGTCTGCAAGGACAGGATGTGAGGGAGGGTCCCAAAACTCCCCTGTCGTTTGTCTCTAGGAATGCCTGAATGCAACTAGTCCTGATTGGCTGTGTGATTGACAGCCTAGGCTGTGCATGAATGGAAGAAACCTTCTTAAAAGGTGAGGATTTTGCGACTACAGGCAGAGTCAACCCCTGGGAGAAACACCCGACGAAGAAACCGTGAATGAAGCTTGCTGCAACCTCCTGGACCTTTGAATTGCCCAGTGAAGCCCTGCTGCTGTGCTGTACTCCTTTTTCACCTCGACAGAGAAGCTCCGGACGGAACAACTTCTCCCCTTGGGTTAGTGGGACCAACTACCCTCGAGAGGAATTCCACTGGACCACAATCCTTGACTTGCCTCTCTGTTGCTTTGGAAGCCCAATGCTAGGGGTCTGGTGTCCGTAGTCGAGTGCAACGTCTGCCGCAGAAACAAATATAGCTAGAAGCTCCAGGAGACTCCTAAGGACCTTCCAGAAGCAGAAGCAGGACCTCCAGATCCAGAGTGCCCTCAACAGAATGCAGGACTGAGGGAGCAAAGATCTGCAACAGTGCTGTTTGCTATGCGCTGAAACCATGAAGCGCTGCTGAACCAAAAAGAGCCCATAGCTGCCGACGACCTCCCAAGTACCGCCGCAGGAGTCCTCCAGACGTCCTCCCTCTTGTCCCTATGACTGAGGCTCAGGAACAAGGGTCTGCACCGCTGTAGCAAGACAGAATCCAGCTGGGCCACTCTTCTTCAAACCATAGGTACTCTTTAGGCTTTGGGTACTTACCTTATTTCCTTTTAGCCATGCCCTTCTCAATTGGGAATTGCATTGGCTTACCTTTTAGAATTTATTTCAACTCTCTTCTCACGGGCTTAACAGCTTGTGACCTAACAAGGGATTTTTCTAAAAACTCTCCAACTTTGTGCAAGCGTTGATCTAAGAAGTGCATCAGATCCATAGACTATGTCACACATTACTTTGGTGGTCCTGGCTCCCTGAAGACTCTTCTAGTCCATTGACTTTGATACTGTTTGTCCCTCATAGGTGGTAGCTTGTTGTATGGTGTTACTGCTGGGAAAACCTTATCTAGATTTCATTGGAAAATGTAGTTGTCCTCATATGTACTGAGAAACTGTCTAACCTTTTTCCTTCCCTAATCTTTCCTTTCAGCAACCTCTGAATCTGCAAAGTACACTAGTGAGATATATAAATGCCATTAATGTCCTTGTGATTGAAGTAACCTCAAGGTGTGGGAATTGTGTAAGAAGCATATCCTAAGATTATCCACTAACTTGTTTTGATTTGGAAATTCATTTAAAAGTATATTTACATTGTTGCAACCAATTGCCTTTTTTAAAGAATGCTTATTTAAAAATTGATGTTAATTAAATAAATAACGATTTAGAACTGAAACTATGAGTCTAAGTGTTACTTGGCTACTTGTATTTACGGATTTCATTTGTACAGCTCTACAGCTCACATTACCCCTCTTGATATAGGCCTGGCTGCTGCTCAGTGCCCCTAACAACTTGTGTAGTACAGATGTATACCAAAACGTGGGTTACCTAATACTAAGCAGATAAGTGTTGTGTAGCCTCACACAGTGTGACCACACCAATTCTTACCTCACAGGCACTCTTGGCAGAAATAGATGACAACCTGGCAAACACACAAATCTAGTCATGGTACAGCAGTTATTGGGGGATTGAACTTTGTCTCCCAGGTCATAATAGCAAGCACAGCCTCAGTGATGGAGAAATACAAGTACAACATGCTCATTTCACCTGCTGCTGGCAAAGTGCCTAGTGTTGGAGTAAGTTTAGGAGCACATGGGTTTGTCTTGTGATAGGTTTTAATGCTATTCTATCTATGTTTTTAAATGGTTTTCAAGTGTATTAGTAGCCCAAGTCACCATTTCACTTTCCCATTAGACTGTTTTGGAGCAAAATCATTTATGTTCCATTCCCATGTTCTCCGCTTTGAACCAAAGGCTGTCCTGCTCCTCTTCTATTTCTAGCCCATTTTGAAATCCTGTCACACAGAGAATATGCTTCCTTGAGATGCAATGGAATATACCCAAACCACTTGCAGGGATCATCCTATTTTTTGATGGTGGCCAAATAAGCGTGGCATGTGGATGTTGGTCGAAAACCATCCCCTATGCTTTTCCTTGTCTCTTCCTCGCTCATCCTCCTACAATTTCGTTGATGCAATGCAGTGCACATGTATTTGGGTTCACAGGACTGCTGTATGTTCAACAATACTAAGCAACTGCAGCTCAGGAGATTGGTTGGAAAAGCTTTGTATATGTGCAGGTTATTCCTAGAGGAGCCCAGCAACCGACTAAGAGGGGCCCAGTGCATGCAATGGCACAGGAATCCCCATAGTTGTGCTTGCAGATCTCAATGACTGCTTGTAAAGCAGCACCACAGTTGTTTTCTCAGCAGGGAACCTTAATACTGAATGCCAGTTTAGCATAAATGAATCTCAAGGAACACCTGCTTATCTCTACAATGGAACTGAACATTGTGACTAAGGGGTCTTGCAGTCAAGGCCTTTGTGCACAGTGGTTCTTTCCTTGTTGGCAGGCAACCACAAACTCCCTTGGTGGCTCCATGCTCCTCACACTCAGTGCTGTGAGGTACCCTTACTGTGGTATAAATGCCATACAAGCAACAAGCATGTCATAGCTCTAATGTGGATCATTTAACATGTGCATCCTGTGTAAATAAACTCTGCACTGTGCAGAGACTGTATTCTCAGACAACATATCACAATGTATTATCAGAATATTACACTATTTGATTATAGAGGATTCATCCTGACTTCATGCTTGTTGATCCACGTTGAGATTTACCCTCTCTATTTTTCAGACTGATAATGTGAAATCTGGCTGCTAAATCCAGACTGGATATCTCAGGATTTTCCCACAGCAGTGAATTTTGCAATGTCTGAGTGGATCTTATCGGCAGGGAAGATGCTGCTGGGCCAGGTTTTATTGACTAATTGTTATTTACCCTTTCTTGGAGATATCATTTTACTGGGTATCTTGGAACCTTGGAAGGTGGAGAGGCTAAATTGGCCTTGTCGGGATTCAAACTTGTGACCTGCAGATTACACACAGATTGGAACAGCGAGTGTTCAATCCGCGGAGCTATCCTCCTAGCATGGTAAGTCTGAGAAGTTTGATAAAGGTTTGTTCAAAATCAGATAAAGGAGCAAGCATTGAACAGTATATTGAGTGCATATATCAAGCATACAGGACTCAACATGTTCATGGACTTAAACAACTAAATAAACACTTCAGCGAAACAGTAAATGAAAATTCAGGCTGCATTTTTCTCTAATGTGTCCGAACAGAATACCAAAGCTGGGAATACTTTCTTTCAAAAAGGAATTGCTTTGGCATTTCAATTCATACAGTTCATTGCACTCTATGTTTTGTCAACCCAATGAATCTCCTTGAGTTTCTACAAAGACCCTGTCACGTGTTCTTGCGGATTGACTGCAATTTAGACATTAAGTCATAAAATGTTCATAATTCATACTTCTACTCGCTTCTAGTGGAAGTCATAGTACAACTCGCAAGAGATTACCATTATAATCGTCCAATAAGTTGGATCACTCACCAGGGGACTTGCGTGTAAGAAGTGATTTCAAAATCCCAAACTGCTGGTAACAATTCAAAATGAAGTCAACATAAGGAGACTAATACCATTTCAAGTCTAGGGACCAATATTCTAGAGGTAAAGGCCAGTAAAAGTTTAGCATTAGAAAATAAAAATAGTCAAGAGCATTGCTCATGAGTGTCAACAGAATTAATTTCCTTGTGAGAAGGTGATTCGGGAAAATATGGGGTCTTCCACAGCTACATTTCAGAGCAGAGCAGATTCTACACAACCTAAATATATCATACTCTGATATACAAGCATGAACCCAATTTTTGGGTTCTTCATAGCCCAATTGAGCAAGGGAATCATCAAATGCAGGTTTCAGTCAAGAGAATTGGGTGCAAGGGTCACATCAGAGATACTTCCAATGTCGCAAGTAAGGGTTAATTATCCGGACATGAGTTACCTTGACAGTATGCAGCTATAATTATACCACAAAGCTGGAATAACTAATTGCAATGCTGAGCCCAATCTAAACTCACAGACATATGCTGAAGCAGTGGCTCAAAATCATTGTGACCTGGGATTGATACTAAGATCTCGTCCCAGAGTAAACCGTGAGTTTGGGAGAATCCAAATTATATACGGTTTCCTGAGCAGAGTTGTGTAAACTATACCAAAAATCCAAAAAGCAATTTTATCTAGTATAGAGCCAGATTCTAGAGATATGAACCTAGAGACGATCAGAGATTCCAAAATGTGGAAAACCAGGTGAGAATGCTGACCGAACAAATTGTAAAGTTATTCAGCAGCACACAAAATAAAGCAACTACTGCATCACAAAGCGAATACTCTCTAAACACTTAATGAAGATCAGCCAAATCCGATGAGAAACTAATCCAGAGTTCTCTGCATTGATGCATGCATGCTTGGCATTTTTGAGAGTTTCAAGGGTGCAGAAGAAATATTCTGAAACAAAGCGTCATATTTGGTGCTCTAGATTGTATTAGTAAAAGTAAAGCAAGAGACATCCTTTTTCTGTATTTCTAAGAGGGGTTCCCCTGCCTCAACTAAAGATCTAAGATGACTGTCAGTATGTCTGTTAAAGTAAAAGTGTCCACTGAGCTGTGTCAAGAAAACCCTACTTCTGGCCCTTACACTATAAACTAATGCATGACAAAGCAATGTGCTGATCCCAGGAGAATGCCTCCATTCTCCTGGGTTACTGTCCAAGTTCCACAATATGACTCCTTCGTTGGCCGGAAGACAAAAAAAAATGGCAGAATGACTCCCTTCCGCAGGTCACAAAGTTCCAAATAAAGTTCAAACTAATAGGCCTGGTGGGATGATATCCTTCCACAGATCATAATGTTCCAAAATGACAATTACTTCATACGCCAGAAGAATGCCTCCATTCCCCTGGCATTTGGTCTCAAAATTAGCCCAGGGCAATGACTTGCTTCCCCAGGCTTGTTAGACATTCATCCCGGTCCACGTTACCAGGAGAATGACTCCTTTCTCCTGGTTGTTATGATGGTGTCCTTTAACAAGGGGTAATAACTCGCTTCGCCATGTCTTCTCCTCGTTCGGTTTCTCACTTACACAACCCAACTCTGAGTGCTGTGAGGGTCTGCAACCCTAATTTCTCTCTTATTCTTTGGTTTGGGCCACTTTGTCAACTTCCCTGCCAACTACTGCCACGAGGAAGATGATTCATTTTGCATTCTTGGTTTGATTCCTAGAACCTTGTTTCTCTTCTTCTTTGGTTTGGGCAAATTGGTTCACTTCCCTGCCAAGTGCGGCCATGAGGAAGATGACTCGTATCACTATCTTGGGTTGGTTCCTCGACCTTTGTTTCACATCTTCTTTGGCTCGGCCCACTTGGTTCACTTCCCTGCCAAGTACTGCCATGAGGAAGATGACTCGTATCACTCTCTTGGTTTGGGTCCTTGACCCCGGTTTCTCTCCCCATCTCTTTATGTCTCCTTGGCTGTCTCGCTTGCCAAGTACTGACATGATGAAGCTATTTCAGCTCAGAATCTTGGTCCAGGGTTTATGCCTCCTGCAACTTCTCCTGTTTGGAGTGTTGCACAGGCTTCTCTGCATCTCAGTTCCTTTGCCTTGCGGATCTCCTGCCCAACCCTCCAGTGACAGTATTGATTCTGCTTCTTGCATTGGTGTCACCATCTGCCAGCCTCCCAGTATCGTTGTGATCCTAAGAGGACGGCTAAAGTGACCAAGGATAGGACAGAGTGATACTGTGAAAGTGCTCTAGGATCTGAACTAAGTAACAACAAAGAGCAGCATACTTAGAGTATAACGCAGTGCAATTCAAAGATATATATAATGCACAAGGATGCCCAAACAGCTAAAGATGAACTGGTATCTGGTGGTATACTTTGATTTATAAACTCAAAACTACAACCTTCAGATCTGATAACTCCATACCACGCACAGGACAGAAAGTGAAAAACCTAAGTAAAATACTGGCAAATACAGGAAAAAAAATGGGGTAAAGATCCCTGCTAATAAGAGAAGGATGGTGTCTTCATCTCCAGATGTACCTAATGATACATCTGATCCCAGCAATCCCAGCACTAATGAAAAGAATGTAACTAATGAGCTGTACTCAGAGGATTGTTGCACTCTAGAATGGTTTAATGAAGAACAAAAAACAGGTACCATAGCTAAATCTGATGCTATCTATTCTTCTAGTCTGTCTCCTATGCAGGTGAAAGGTAGTGTTCGGGAATGGGAAGAAACCATAAAGTCACACTGATGTGGCCTTCTTAGAAACCAGAGGTGAGTCCATGTGTAAGGACACCAAAGGGTCTGAAACGAAAGGTGAACTGCCTGTTTCTAGAACCCTTCTTAGTACCCAAATTATTCTCGCCAGTGTAGGAGATCAGAAGATAAAAAATAGAGACCTATTCAAGGAGATAATAAAGACTTTTTGCTACATGTCACTATGTCCTGCAAGAGCATGGCAGGATTGAGGAAGGTTAGTCCTGAACTTAGCAATAACTCTAATTTCCTGAGCATATTGGAAATTGTTGAAGGCCGGTACTCTTCACCTGTTACAATTCAGGGACAACTTTAAGCCTTTGCATTAGTTGATGCAGGAGCACAGGCGAAAACTATGACTGAGAACATTTTTAAACCAATAAATGAAGAGAAGGATAAGGACTATCATCTGAAAATGCAGCCAGTACAAGTTCCAGTATACAACTATGATGGAGACGAGATCCCGGAAGTAATAGTTGATGTTGAAATCAAGATAGAAAATCATAAACTCAACCATGCGTTTTTGATAACACCAATTCAGGAGACACCAGTGTTGATGGGAAATGACCCATTAAGGAGACAGTCGCCGCTATTTGACAGAGTGAATGGAGTGTTGTGGTCTCTAGTCGGCAAGCTTCTGAAAATGGAAAAAAAGTGAACTACCTGGACAGACATTCACGAGAGTGCCACACAGTGGAAAGATTAAATAATGCAGTTGAGCTCTATGTGCTGAATAGACAAGCACCAGACATCAGCATTATATCGATGTACGAGCCAAAAACAGACAATAGAAAATAATATTAACCTTTTAAAGTCTATCTGGATCCCAAACAAAAATGTGATAATCAAGTAGGTGAAACACTTTGAAGTTCTATCTTCAGAATGAGGGTGTTGAAACAGGTGAGTTAAGCACAACAAAACAGAAAGGATGGTGGTGCAGGTTGAAATGCAAAATGGACGGCCTTGCACCCTTGGGCTACTCAATGATTCACCAGAGGAATTAAAGTCAGAATTATCACTTGAACAGGAGAGAAATTTCAACAGTCAATCATTGTTTCAACAACGAAAGGACACGGAAGAAATACTCCATTTCATTACTAAAGATCAGATGCTATCTGGATTGTATTAATCCGTTTCTGAGCAGAAAATAGTATGAAGATGCATGTTGAAGATTGTTCTTGCATTCAAGAAATCCCATCACAATACATGGATTGTGACGAACCCCAAAATGTCATTTTACTTTGGTCATGGCATCTTACATAGGATGTGCATTGTGATTTATTAAATCAGAAGATCTGATCTAGACTTGGTTGAAATCCTAAAGATTTTGATAACAGAGAAAAAAAAGAATCATGCTAAAATACTGCCAAATGCAACTAAATTACAGGTTGAAGAAAGAGGTTTGAATTCCAGCATTTGCAAAGCAATTACCATTGATGTTAAAGCAAAGAAAGGGTCAGGAAAGTGGAATATCCAGAACATATGTGAGTATCAATAACAACATCATAAGACAGGGTTTGAATTGTGATCACAATCATTGCTAGTGGTCACAGATGAACCAAGTAGGATTTTTGTAGACTATTTCAATAACCAAAGTATCAAACTTGAAAAAGGAACTCCATTGCAATGGCCATCAACAAGGATCATTACACTGCAGATTTGAACAATTCAATAATTGAGAATGTACCTGAATTGCGTGTTAACAAAGAAGGAGAAAAACCTGTTGTTCACAACACCAGAGGGAATATTTTCAGTTACTTCTTTATATCCACATGAAGCTGAGAACGTCATTACCCTGATTCATGGAATTATTTGCGTGAAAAACGCAGATTTGCGCAACTTTGTGCCAGAAAATCCCTGTTTGAAGTATGAGGATTTTCGGGCAGAAAGGCACGCAAATCTGCATTTTTCATGCAAATAATTCCATGAATCAGCCCCATATGTCACCCTGAAGATGATTACATACTTTTCCAATTAGACAGTGATGATCAAGATCAAGATAATATTAAAACTGCATAGAGAGTTGATGAAAAGTAAAATATATGTTCTGTACAAAATGACACTGCCACTTAATTAGGAGAAAACACAGAAATACCTCCATTAGACGATTTTCCAGAGTTTGAGAAATTGGAAGAACAGGCTCAATTGACAGATGCATGCTCCAATGAAGGAGAAAGAGGTCAACTAAGAATGTTATTCACATCTTTTAAAGATATGTTCTCTCAAAATAGATATGACTGTGGATCTACAAATCTACGTATGACATTTCCCAAAGATTATGAAATTGCACCAGATTTTGTTAATCAGTATTGACTTCCACTGGCATGCTTTGTGCCTTTATCTGAAATTATTCATGCACTTGATCCAAAAAGGTATTGTACGACCAGTACTACGCACTTTCAACACCCTGATTCTAGGAGTACTGAAACCTAATGGTCAATGGAGATTGTGTGCAGGTCCACAGGAGCTAAACAAGAATGTTTCAGTGTCACGATGGCCACTACCATGTATTCACCAAGCACTGGCACAGATCCAAGGTTCCAGGGTATTTTCTGTGATGCCAGAAATGCATTGAAGGTACAGAGCCTTCTAGTCCTTGTCCTAAATCTCCTTAAACTGTGTGTTCATCTTATTTTCTGCACATGAGTATAGTCTGGACCCATGCAGTGCAGCTCTTCCTTTTGTTCTTCGTGAACAGTACCCATGAATAACCCTAGGGCACCCATCAGTATGGATAAAACCCTGTACCCCAGTGTATGTTTTTGGGCACATGTGTGTTGCCCACAAGCAGGGTATGGACTGGTGACAGATATATGCTAATGTGACAGTGGCTCTAGGTATCCTCCATTTTTTGGGATTCCCAGGCCCTGCCATAGAAATCAATGGATTCCGGCACAAAGGTAAGATCGCCACTGGTAGCCCCTTGATTTCCTTTGAGTTACCCCCTTGTTTCTCTAAATCCTGAGAAGCCCTGGCTCTGTTCCCTTACCCTGAATTGTTGGGTGAAAGGACCATATATGGCTGTGGGGCTGCCATCTGACAGACTGGCAGGAGCCTTCCCAGGGGTTGCTTGTTGAGTATACACCCTTGGGGTGGAGTCTACCTGAATGGAAGAGTAATCAATATGCATTCTGAGTTGTGGGTGTCTGATTTCTGGTGAGTAGCTTGAATGTCTGTGAGCCCAAATGGGTGCTGCCTGCGTGAATGCAATTGTGTGTGATTGACTGGCTGAGCCTGGCTCAGCCTTATTGAATGGGGAGTGTTGTGTATAACAGTGGGCCTCACACTAACCTCCTTGCCAGAAGTTTGAAGTTAAAACAGAAGTCAGAAACTGAAACAAGAAACCTGAAGCAGAAGCTGAAGTCATCTTAAGCTTGCACCCTGCAGTCCAGCTGGAGGAAAAAGTCTGCGGCTGCAAATCTTCAACTGATCAAAAAGCTGTTGTGCTGTCTCAAGGACTGAACCAGAGAGGACCTGGATAGGCAACCTTTTCCTGAGGTATGAGGGAACATTGTTCAACGGCTGATCTTTACCCGAAGTGTCCTTGAAGCCAGTCCTGTACGCCTACCTTCCTGAGAAGGGATCTTTGTGCGTCCAAAAGAAGAGTTTCTGACCTCTTGAAGCCAAGACGTTCACGTGTGTTGCACAGGGTCTGAAGAAGTGTCTGTGACCACTGGAAGCCAAGTTGCTGAGTATTGCCCAGAAAAGAGGGTACCCTGGCATAGTTCTGCTTGAGAGCTGCAAAAGTTCCAAATCATTGAAGAATCCTTCCAGGGGCATCCCTGCCATGACATCTCTCCACTTGTCCATCCTGGAGAAAGTCCAGGGTTGCCTCCTACAGTGGAGTGTCCACCAGTGGGTTTCCTGCCACCAAAATCAAAGAAGATGTCCCGAGGGTACAGACCAGGCGAGGGCCCACAGTCCAGTGGTCATGTCCAGGTCACCAGGACCCATCATAAGCACTGAAGAATGGAAAGTTGGTAAACTGTGAAATTCCAAAACTTAACACCTAATTCTGCTACTGCACCCGTAACCACTGAAAGTCATTCACATCACCAAGGATCTTATCTCCTTTAGCCAAGCCTTGCCTAGGTCCACAGCAAATTTCACCTTCGTGGGACATCCACAGCCGGAGTAACGATCCACCAAGTAAGGCCATTGCGAAGACCGAAAGTGCTGCCTTTCTGACACTGCTTGGCTAAGTTCTTCTTCTCGACACCGACATCCCAGCAACTCCTTCTTCCAAGGGGGGGGTCCATTCTCAAGGGTTCTCATTGAGTAAAGCCAAGAAATGCCACCACTTTGCCTGCCAAAGTGCCCATGGTTCTGGATTCATCCAGGGGTCTCAGATGCGTCATGGGTCCTGTTCTCGTGTAGCTTCACAGGTAATTTGAGGTAATGAGTCCTGTAGAAAAAGAAGCAGATCTTTTTTGAACATTTTTGGACTGGGCTGTTATATACAAGATAAAGTACATCTTACTTTTTTCCTTACAGGTTGCCCTGGTGGAGGATCCTCACACAGTATTGATGATCTACTTTAAAGAAAGAGTTCTGCCAATGTTCCTAATATAACCTACCTTTCTACTGTAATGTCTATGCAATTATCCAATGCTTTATGAGCAGTTGCTACATTCTAAATTGAAGGTAAAGTGTATTGTGGTACCACACAGATGTGTGTATATTAATCATTGTTAGGATAGTGTTATCTCAGTACATGGGTGTTATTTATTGATGTATATATTTACTTGAACCTTATTTTATATAAAATAACCATGTTAGCACATAACATAGTGTGTGGACATTCCTTTCTGCTGGCTTGGGGATTCACTGTACCTATGAACGTGCCTGCATCACTTCCCTTGACTCTTAGCCTTGGTTGCTCATCCATTGTTAGCATTAGAGAAACTTTGCTGGTGTGTCATATGCCTATACATCAATTGTATAGGGAGCAAAACAAAAAATATATACCCTTCCGTCTTTACATTTAGCACTCTGGAACTAATGGCTGGATAATGGTCAGCGAATGCGCACACCGCTATTGAGTATATGTTTGCCTTCTCTTTCAAATCGAAGGAAGCTATGCTGTCCACGGGCAGCATTTGGCTTCATTAATAGCAGGAGTGAACAATAATATATTCCTGCATAAAGCAATGCCGGAAGATGAAAAGCAAGGGAATCTAGTATATGGAAACAATGTTTTGTTGAAGAGTAAAGAACTAAATGAACATTATCAGGAAAATTAAAACATGTACTGACCCAGATTAAAAATGCTGGAGTCAAGATTTCTTTGCTGAAGGCACAGTGTTCCAGAAAGAAGGTTCACTTTCTCGGTCATGAAATTACAGAAGAAGGTCTCAATCCTCAAAAGAAAAAGACTGAAGCATTGCAGAAGTTAAAAGAACCTACAAATCTTAAGGAATTGAGAGTTGAGACCAATTTTAGTAGGAAATATATGTCAAAAATATCGAACCTCTCACCATATCGCGAACAAAGGCCATTCCTTGGCACTGGGGTAATTAGAAGCACAAAGCAATACTTCAACTGAAAAAAGTGCACAGCGAAAGCCCCATGTCTTTCTTAACCAATAAAAGGCCAGGATTTCTTCATGAAGACTGTTTTTTCTAAGACACTGCAGTTTTTTATCAGAAACAAGAGAAAAAGAAAAAGTGACACCTATACTAGTAAGTTATTCTCCCAAATTCAGTTCCGTTGCAATTAATGCAATGAATGTAAATGTAGATTGTCGATGACCAGGTGGGTGTTAGAACACATTCATCCAATCATCAAACGTGAAATGGTGATGATTGAGACTGCACAGCAACCATTACAATATCTTCAAAGTAAGAAAATGAAGTCCGGAAATCTTTCCAATTCTCGGATTACATCTTGAATTTTATCAGGTTTTCAAGTAGAGGTATATTATTGGGCCTCCCATTTTTTCATCATTTTTGGTCATTTTCTTTGTGGAATAATCTTTGAAAATGACTCTGAAATGTGTATGTGTTTGTGGGTTTTGGGATAAAAGGGGGGTGGGGGGAGGCCACCTGGGGGTGCGGGCAAGATGTCTGCCTAAACTTTGAACTCCCCATATGGGCCCGGGAAATCTGAGAAAATGAGCGCCTAATGGACAGTGACCCCATCATTCTGTGTGGACTTGAGAACGGACCCGGTCTGGAGTCTTTGGACCTTGGAGCGGCCTTCCGGGGTTCCCCCGTCACGGAGTTAGCTGCGGGTGGGCCTTAACCCTCCCCCTCCCCCAGGTGACATGGAGGGAAACATGGCCTGAAGCCAGCGGAGCAGCCTGCAGCCTTGCGTGGAGAGGGGCTGGTGCGCTCCCTGCACAGGACACCTACGATCGTCGGACGGGGCCCCCCCGCTGTACTGTGGAGGTTTTGGTCTCCCCCACTGGGGGTCCGCCGGCGCAGAGACGCTTCAGTGCGGGGGCCCTCCCACTGCCCCTTCCTCGCTCCTGAGTGAAGCGCAACCTTGTGACCGTGCGGTGGAAGGCGGCCGGAGGAGAGCTTGGTGCAGCCACCTCTGCGTCCCAATTACCGGGTCCTGGGGGCACTGAGGCCCGAGCCCCTTTGGCTCCCCCACCCCATGCACACGCTATCAGCAGGGACTCCACCAGGACAGCCCGTTGAGGAGCTCCAGCCGAGGCAGTGGAGCCGGGGGGGTGTTGGGGCCTCCGGGGGTCTGCCCCTCTCCCCTCTCCAGCAGGCCTGGGCCGTCGTGGGAGCGCTCCCGGGCCCCTTACCCCTCGCCTCTCATCGGGACGCACCGGGTCTCCTGTGAGGAGGCCACACAGCGGACAACGAGGAGACAGCAGGTCAGTCACCACGCACCCACATCAGCAGAGGAGACCAGCAGCCACATCACCCTGCCACACACCTGGACTGTGGGGCCCACACGGGGGTATATTCACAGGGGCTCAGGCTCCTTTTCCTTTTGTGCACTCTCTGGGGTGCGAGCACCACACAATACCCTCCTCCTCTTCTGAGAGACAGCCTCCCTACCAACACTAAGAGCCACCTGGTTCTCCCTGGGGGGCAGCACCCCTTCTAATGCAAGGCAGCAGTCCTGACTGCCCCCCCCTCCTGTGGCCCACTCCAGAAGACCATACGGAACACCGCCTGCCCAGCGGGCCTCCCCTGTTACCTACGGAGACAGTAACATCCTGTTGGAGGTGGTACCTGACCCCGGGAGTTTCACAGCAGGCCCCCTGAAAACACAGGCCCCCCAATATACTGTGGGGACACAAAGAGGAGACACAGAGTGGGCCATACCGAAGAGCAGAGTTCTCACCACTGAACTTGGAGATACCAGTAGGGATCTGCCTAGACCCCGAGTGGGGCACGAAACAGGGCAGTGGAATTTCCCCAGAACGCTGACATGCAACTAACACACCAGTGGTGGTTGTCCTGGGGAGATCAGAGTGGTACCCTGTAGAACAGGGCCCTGAGAGCAACGCACACCCCGACCATGGGGGGATTACCCCATAGACCTGCTCCACGCAACAGCACAAACAAACCAGGGCACCAGAAAGGCACTATTGGATTGCACCATACATCACAGCGTCCCAGGGTGACTGGGGTCCCATGAACTGTAAAGAAACCCTTGCGAGATATCAGTTCACACCAGGGTAACCGAAGATGGAAACCAGACCTCTCCAGACATGAATACAATTCAGAGGAACATCCAGACAATCCTCGACAAAATCAGAGGCATGAGGACGGACATGGGCGCCAAGCTTGCAGACCTCACGGCCAAGGTCTCCACATTGGAGGACCGGATGGAAGGAGTGGAGAATAATCAGGCCTTTGCAGACCTTCTTGAGACACAAATGGAAGTGAGGTTCAAGGAGCTGCAGCGCCGCGAGGAGGATCTCCGCCTCAAGTCCGACGATATGGAAAATCCCGAGAGGGGGAACAACTTGAGGATTTTCGGCCTGGCAGAGACAGAGGGAGAGACCCATGTGGGCCTGGAAGGAAAGGTTCAAGACATTATCATGATCGTCCTGGAGTCGGACTCCGGAGAGACGCTACTGCTCGATAGGGTTCACCGGGCGGGAGGGGGCGGAAGGGGCCCTCGGTCAGTGCTGGCAAGATTCCACTATTATAGAGATAAAGCCAGACTTTTGGAAAGGGCAAAGACTTTGAGAGACACACAATACAGCAACTCTAGGTTGACAATTATCAGGACCTCTCGGCCCTCATGCTTCAGATGAGGAAAAAATGCGGCTCCATCAGCAGATGGCTGCAGGAGAAACGGGTCCGCTATCAATGGGGGCATCCATTCTACCTTGCCTTTGAATGGCAGGGCCAGAGATACCAGCTAGTTACGGAAGAAGATATTCAGAGGGCCACGGATGACTTGACAGGGGACATGGCAGGAGCATCCAGAGACCGAACCGAAAGTGACAGGGATCCAAACCGTGCCCCCCAGGGCCCAGACCTTACGCAAGGGAAGCTTAAAATAAAGGGCTCCAGGAAGTTCCAGAAAACCAGACATCCCCCGACAGATCATGGGGGCCCCACATGAACACATTAGAAATGTTAAAAAGAGGCTCAACCATCAGACCGAAGCTCAACATATAACCTTTAAGGGGTCTTACTAATCAGGGGAATGAGTTGGCTATCTTAAGTCTCTACTGCAGTTGGGGTGTTCTTAGTTTGAATGTTGTAAGTTAAAGTTTCACGGTTACATGACAAGAGACTGGTCAAGCACCAAGAGGAGTCCTTTTCAGTGCATTGACCCCGAGAATAAGCGTGGGTCCATGGACTCACATCGAGAGGCATCCGGCAGGGGACCCCGTGGCCAAGCGGGGCGGATTCTGCAATGTGATCACAGGGGGGGGGGGGGCTTGCTGGCTCTCCGACGCCAATGGAAAAAGGGCGTTACTCCAGAGTTTGGGACGTGATGGAACGTCCCACAAATAATCTTTTCCCGGGGCCAGGGTAGCGACCCTGGTGGTTCGTTGTTAGTTCCAACCCTGGCTAGGGGGCAGCGATGAACGCCTTGTAAAATGGGTAGCAAAGGGAGGTGGGGATGTAAGGGAAGGGGGAGGGGCGGAGAAGTTTGTGAGGGGGTTAAGGGAAAAGGGGAAAAACTGTTCGAGCCATGTTTTTTTTTTTCCACAGTGAGTTTAATATAGGGATTATATAGAAGGGTTCAAAGAGCAGAAGATGAAGAATAAAAAAGATTGAGGGGAAGATAGGCATGCTGAATATAAAGGGCTTATACTCCCAGAATAAGAGATCTCTTACGAGTAATATGTTTCGCAAACAAAGACTAATGGTCCTCTTCCTACAAGAAACACACTACAAACATGGGAAGGAATCGACGATAAGGGGGAAGGACATTGGCAGAAACTATTGGGCCTCCCATAGAAGTACCAAAAAGGAAGGGGTGGGCTTCCTATTGGGCAAGACATTCCGCCTCACGGAAATAGAAACCAAGAGGGGTTCCTGGGAGTCAAGGGTACCTATGAGGGGGAACATATCACCCTAGCCACCCTATACTCACCTAATTTGGGCCAGATACGATTCCTCACACACATTTTTAGGGTCATGGATGACTGGGCAGAGGGGACCACGATACTTGGTGGGGACTTTAATCTCATATTGGACCCCCGCTTGGACTGGTGGTCGGCAAAGGAAGGTACGCCCAAGGAACCCTCCAAGGATAACTTAGCCCTGCAGACCCTTCTGAGGGAACACTATTGGGTGGATGTATGGCGCAGAGCATGCCTGGGCCGAGGTGGATATACCTTCTTCTCGCCCCCACATTATACCTACACAAGAATCAACCTTTTGTTAATATCTGAGGAAGGTAGAGGGGAGGTTGAACAATCAAGGGTAGAGGCAATAACGTGGTCAGACCATGAGCTCCTGATAGCTAACTGGTCACTGCCCATCTCCCCGAGAACATCGCGATGTCGGTGCAACGACACACTCCTCAGAGACCCAATATTTCAGGAATTCATGAGGAAGGAAATGACGGCCTACTTTGAGATAAACGATAACGGGGAGACGGACATGGCGGTGTTGTGGAAGGTGGCAAAAGCCACCTTTAGGGGCCTCCTGATAGCCAAAGGCTAGAGGCTTAAGTGCGAAAGGGGCCTAATTTAAAACAAGATCCGTACAGAACTGCGGGCCCTGAGAGCTAGGCTGGGCGCGCCCGTGGAGGACAGAGAGGCTCTCTTGGTAGAGATGCAGGGTAAAAGACAGGAGCTGCACACGGTCCTCATAGGGGAAGTCATCAAGAAAGTGAGATACACCAAACAAAGGTACTACGAAAGGGGCGATAGAGTTGGGACCCTTCTGGCACATAGGGCTCAGGGATGCAGAGTGGAGAGAGGGGTGGGCCTTCTCAGGGACAATGAAGGTGGGGTCCGCAAAGGTCAGGAGGAAATATCAGAGGGATTCGCTGACTTCTATAGCAAACTGTATTCCAGACAGGAGGGCGAGTCCCTGGAGGATATCCGGAGCTATTTGGCTGAGTGCACCCTGCCCCGATAGACTGACTCTAAGCGCGAGGCCCTGGAGGGGGATATATCAGAGGATGAGGTGGAGGGAGCCATTAAAAGACTAAAGGCTGGAAAGGCCCCAGGGGGAGACGGTTATACGGCTGACTTTTATGAACAATGCCAACCAATCTTGGTGAAACCGCTTACCAAATTATTTAACCACATCAGAAATCGGGACTCGATCCCATCTACGTTCCTGCAGGCCCTAATCACTGTAATACCCAAGCCAGGCAAGGACCAGACAGAATGTGGGTCATACAGACCCATTTCGCTCTCAAATCTAGACACCAAGATCTTCGCCAGAATTCTGGTGACCAGACTAGAGGGGTGCCTCCCCCGCTTAATACACCCCTACCAAGCGGGATTCATCTTAAATAGATAGGGCTCTTATAATATGCGGAAAACCCTTCACATTCTCAACTCGAGGGTGGTGCGGGAGAAGGGCGCGCTTCTGTTGGCCCTCGACGCAGAGAAGGCCTTCGATAGGGTCAGCTGGACCTTCATGGGGGAGGTTTTCTCAGCTCTGGGGATGGGGCCGAGGTGGCTGGGGTGGATGTCCGCGCTATACTCTTCTCCGTCAGCCAGGGTAGTCGCAAACGCAACAGAATCGAGGACGTTCCCTCTGGAGCGAGGCACGAGGCAGGGATGCCCATTGTCTCCCCTGATTTACGCCCTTGTAATGGAACCATGGGCAATCTCTGTTCATAAGGATGAGGCCGTTAAGGGGTTCCAGATAGTGGACACAGAGTGTAAGATCTGCCGATTCGCTGATGATATGTTACTTTACATCAGAAGGCCGTCCCAGACAGTCCCCAGGATTCTCCAGGGTCTGAGGCGCTATGGGTGTTAAGACGGATTTCTGAACTCTGTCCTGGTGGCGCAGAAGTTCAGAAGGCCAACCTAATTACTTGGAACAGGGTAACCTCTGGACGAGCCAGACCAATCAAGGTAGCGATCGCGGCGGTCAAGACTAGGTCTCAAGAGGGGTGAGGGTGACTGAAAGCCCGCAATGAGCACACAAAGCAAGAGCGCTTACAAACTACTCCAAACAGTTGTTATATCAAAAATATATACACATTTATTTTAAGGCCTTTAAAACAACGACCGTAGCGAGAAAATCACAATATCACAATATTAAGCCAACACATACCATATCAACACAATATATATACAAATACAACAGTCGCTAGCGTTATAAGCACGAAATGTGTAGTCCACCTGAAAGGGAAGGAAAACAGGCAGTGCGATAACGCTTTAGACTCAGTTCGCCTTCAGAGGCACCTAACTAGATGGAAGTCCGAGCCCTGCGAAGAGTAGAGCCTTGTGCTCAAAGTACCTGCCACGCCGGTGCCAACGGGCAAAAGGAGAAGCTCTTCGGAGGAAGTCAGGTAGTTCGGGTTAGTGCACAACAGAAGGAGAACAGGTTCCGCGACTCAAGCGCAGCCTCCACAGCGAGCAGAAGCAGAGCGCGAGTACGGACAAAAGGGTGTTGTTTTTACACAGCGGGGAAAAGCAATGGGCTACTGCAGGAGGGCGACCAGATCCTAGCTAAACTACTCACCGGTCCCCGAAGCAAGCAGACCCAGGCTTCTCCACGTTAGTTTCAGCAGCTGGCAGGTTCAGAAGAGCAGGGAACGCCTCGTAGTCGTGTAGAGCAAAAAGACGTCCCAATCGACGAAACCAGCACAGTTTGTTGCCGCAGCAGGACAACGGAGCGGCCGTGTGTATTCGAGCCAAATGTACACTCCTCCCTTCAGACTTGGGAACGCCAAGTGTACGAAGCGTGGGAGAGTGACAAGGACTCGAAATACAACACAACCTGGCGGCGGTTACAGAGCAGGACTCCCTTGTAAGCTGGTCAGTCAACTGGATGGCCCAGAGACACTTCCGAAGGCTTACTTGGCAGGAGATGATGAAGTCGCCGGGAATAGCTGTTCCTGCTATTCCAAAGGTCGAAGCACCAGTACAGGCCTTCTGGTTCGATCAAAGGAGGAAAGGGTTTCACAGGACGACAGCAGTGCAAAGGAGGAGTCCTTCAGCGGGTCACCAGCGATTCCTCGGTCCAGCCTCTTGGTTGCAGGATGCTTGGCTCCTGTATTCCTTCGTTCGTGAGAACTCAGGAGATCGACATGGTAGTGGTGTTTCCAGCCCCCTCTTATCCACGGTTCCCTTCGCGCCAAAACGGAGGGGAGCCAATGGGAGATCCGCTCATCAACACACATACCATACGTGGACCAATCACGGACCACGGTGGTCCCAGGCATTCACACCACCCTAGACTCTCTGGCACCCAGGATGTGTATTGGGACCAGACATCCCAGCCCACACCCTGGAGGCACACAAACGACATGTAGAAGCCCGCGAAAGCAACCACGTTTCGCGGGAAAGTACATGCCCAAATAAGGAAGGCCCCGGGTCGCTCGACCTGGGGAAGGTGACGGGAGCAAGACGGTCAGTGGACAAGACAAAGGAGCCTCGTGGTCTGGCCATTTTGGGAGCCAGGCCACCATTTTGGGTTCAGTGCGAAAAACGTGCTCAGAACGCCAAAAGGAGCTCAAAATAAACAAAACGATCGCTGCCACCATTCCAGTCCCTGAATGACTTGCACCGATCAAATACCATCCTAAAAGAGTATCTAGGGCCTGTAGAAGGCTAGAGACCCAAGAGAGCTGTAACTTAGCTTACAGTGCCCTCTTGTGTCATGTTGCGCGAAAGCCGCAACATGATAGAAGAAACTACGGGAAACAGCGTTCCCCGGTACTGACTGTCTTAAGGGCATGTCAGTTTCCCCATAAGAAGAGGAGCGAAAGCCCAGAGGAGTGCGGCAGAAGGCTGCACTTCTCTGGCAAAGTCAAGAACAAGGTGAAAAACAACAGCAAAAAGTTTAGGGGTTGCCACATGGAAGGAAAATTACCTACAATTACGAAATTTTTCCTAACAATGGGGACCTACCGGGATACAAGGTCAACCTCGGGAAATCGGTGGCATTCATAGGCAGGGGTCTGCCAGACCCAGAGATAAATTACATGAGGGGGCTCCCCTTTAGAATACAGGAGGAAGAGTTTCGATATCTAGGGGTCAAAGTAACACGCGACCCCGAGGGATTATTTTCGGGTAACTTCCCCCGCTCTGGTCTGCAGTCAAAAAAGATAAAGAGAGATGGGCAAGATCGGGCCTCTCCTGGATGGCGTGTCTCAACCTAATGAAAATGGTGATTCTCCCCAAGTTTCTATTCCTCTTCCAAATGCTTCCCGTACAGGTCCCTAAGACGTTCTTTACAGAAACAAAACAAGTCCTCTTGAACTTCCTCTGGTCTGGCAAAAAACACAGGATCTCCTACGAGGTACTAACCAGGCCAAAGGAAGACGGTGGGGTGGGTTACCCGGACTTGGAGACATACTATAGGACCTCCCAGTTGACTGTGCTTGTCGACCACTTCACCCCAGGTACTGAAAAACAATGGGTGGCTATGGATAACAAAGTCCTCGCACCTGTCACAGTTTAGGAATGGCTCTGGGTCCCAAGAAAAACCATCCCCAGAAGGGTCCTGAATCACCCAGTCCTGAAATGTTATGGTCAATATGGCGAGAGGGAGGCTACTATCGCTGGCTCACGACCTGGCCCCCCCCCCATTGAGCTGCATCTGGGCCCCCCCCCCTTCATAGACAAAATAGCGGAGCCAGCTGCATTTCAAAGGTGGTTTGAAGCCGTTCTAAACAGGACTGGACATCTCTGGGTGGGGGGCTCATTTCTACCCCTGAGTGATCTAGAGGAGGCACTGGGAATAGGCACTCTATCACCATTCTGATACCTCCAGCTCAAGGGGTCCTCACCGAACCTTCGTGGGGTGACACTCTCAGGAGAGATTTAACTGATTTTGAGAGACTCCTCATCTCTACCCGGGGTTCCAAGGGGGTGATTTCTCGCCTTTAGAAACTCTTCTTGCTGTCTGCCCCAAGGGACCCACCACAGCTTGTTTGCAATGGGGAAGGGACCTAGGTGAGGAAATTGATGATGAAAGGTGGTCAAAAATGTGCAGGCGGGCCAAACGTTCCACGGCCTCGCTGAAATTTCGCCATCAGGCCCTTAAGGCTATCCACAGGTGGCACTACCCCCTGCAAAGGATTGCTAGAATGAGGCCGGGGTACAACTCACACTGTTGGAAGTGTAAGAAGGTAAAGGGGGATTACATCGTATGTGGTGCAGATGCCAGGTGTCCCAGACATATTGGGGAGAGGTGCTATCCTGGTTCAAAGGGGTTGATGGGGTGGAGAGGTCCCTGTGCCCCTGGCTCCTCCTCTTTGGAATTGATATAGAGGACGATCATGAGGGGACACAGGGTCACATGTTGCAGGTCATGCTGGTGGCGGCTAGTTGCTGTCTGGCACAGAAGTGGAAAACTTCTTGTATGCCGGGGGAAGAGGTATGGGTCACGAAAGTGCGGGCCATATTCAACATTGAGTTCCTCACTCATCTGATCGATGAGTCCAAATCAAACATTGAAGAACTTTGGCTCCCCTTTTTTGAAAAATATGGTCGCCTGGCTTAGGGGGACATGACCACATTGGGCCCCCCCGAATGGGAAAAGCCGCTACCGACCGGACTAACCGAAAGAGGCTCAAGGTTTGGCCCATAACTCCGGTGTGCAATGAAACTAATGGCCAAACATTGTTATGCTCTCCATGAACTCGTTAAGCGGAACACGTACGAGTGCTCAAACTGGGGACGGGTGGGGGGAGGGACAGGGGGGACGTGTTATAATTGGGCCTTGGGGATTTATGTTTTACTATGCTATGCAATGTTATAACACAAAATGTTAATCAAATTTGATTTACAAAAAAAGGGGGGTGGGGAGAGGTTCGAGGTCTGGGTTTTAATGAAGTGGGAAAGGGGGTTGGGGTGCACCCCCCGCCCCATAAAAAACATGCTTGAGGTAACATTTCTAAGTACCTTTAGCAAAGTTAATTACCACAAAGTAATTTACTTTGTGGAAATAACATGGAACCAATTATAGGCAGAATAAAACGATTCCAATTGCTCAATGATTGGCAGAATTGCATGACTGTGCACAAATGAGGACACTGAAGAATTAGAATGCAGAGAAATCATTTCGAAAAAACCACTGTGGTTAAGGCAAATAGATACTACAGTACCAAGGCTGTGGCGGAGGACAGTAAGGATACAAAGAAGTTCTAACTGTCCCTTCCTCCTATCCCCACCTCAATTTAGGAAGCACTGATGTGTCGCTTATCAAAAAGGGATAGGAAAAGAAGACAAACTAATCACTTCTAATTGTAGTAATACATTCAGCCTTGTAGGATTTTGCCCATAAACCAGTCTCTTCCACTATGTGTGCGTATTGGAAAAGACAAGTAGCCCGTGAGTAAAAGGGAAAGTTAAAATAAATATTGAAGGTATCCTGAAATTCAAGTGGTGTGATCCATCTCAGTGGATTTAGGTGATCCTGGCATTTGATGAAGTGATCTTGACTCATGAGATTCTGCTGTTTCAAAATGTGCCCCACATTTCCAGAGGAGAATTCCAATAATTCTCAGAGCACAAGAATTCAGTTTGCAGAAAATCACGCCACTATGGCATCAGGCTAATGGCCTTTTTGGACAATTAATGGGCAGTTTCAAGAAGCCTGTCCAAATGTTACTCCTCACAAAGGTTCCATTGATGCCGGGCCTATGTCAGCTGTCAAGAGACTACTACCACACACCTCAAGACACTACAGATGCCCGTTGGAATTGATGGTTCAATGTTTAGAGGCCAGATTCATAATTCCACTGTTGGTCAGGCAATTACTGAGGATACAGATCAGTTGAGAGTCCATGACACCAGAGCAAAAGGCAAGATGAATGTGTATGCTAATTAGCACTGTTGAGTAGGGCAAAGGTCATTGGAACAAAGTGAGTCATTCCTAATCCGACAACTGATGGTCTAAACGAGCAAACACATGTTTGACTTAGAACCCTGAAAGGCAGTTACCACAAAGGGATTCATGGTCATAGCTGAGTGGTGAGACAGGACTAAAACTCCTCACATATCCAGAGATTAATGCAAACAGCATTGACAAACCTCTGTAACAAGGACCCACTGACACCAGTCAAGGAGTCAATCTTCTGTTTGGTAGGTGCAGCACTGGCTCCCTCTGAAAGACAACGTTTTTTGCATCTTAAACAAGGCTATAAATGATAGATGGCCTATCTACCTCAGAGAATTAACCACGGAATATAAACCTCACCTGGTCCTAAGATCCACCACAGTGAGGAGACACTGTAACAATCCCTTCAGGAAAAAGAAGCTTGGTAGATGTTTTAGCAGCCCCAGAGTTCCCACTATCTGGAACAAGTTACCTCTGTTCATCAAATGTGAACAAAATCTACTTCAATTCATAAAGAGGCGTAAGACTCACCTCTTCCCAGTGGCTTACCCTGCTAGCTGAGGGTGGTTTGGCTCCTTGTATCATGACCCTGGATGGGTGCTGTGATGCCTCTTGCCTTTCCCGCCCAACCTCAAACTTGGGTATGGGACACTGACTCTGGCACTCTGCTCTTATTAATTTTCTGCCTACACTTACACCCTTCTACTGGATCACCCTGGTGGCCATGCTGAACAAGGATACTTACAGTTCAACTAGCCTATAACTGTCTACTCCTTATACATTCATCCATTTTCTCTCTTTGGCTATTCTCCACCTTCCTTCTCCTCCATATCACAGGTTGATGCTCCAAGAACTGAGAGAACTGAGAATTACGTATCTGGTGTCCTCCTTTTGCCTTTGTCTTTGTACCCCCACTCACCACTCCCCCTATGTGTGCAAAAACAAATAGGATTTCTTTTCAGTGGTTTCTGCTCAACTTGTTTCTTATTTGGCACAAATACATCCAGCAGTTTGGGCTGTGTGCATGAGAAAATATTGACATTTACGAATGGAAAAGTGAAAAACACACCCTTTGTTTTACCCTTTACATCTTTTGAACCGTAACATGGATGTGCACACACCTTTCTAATCCTGGGGTGAACGGGGCCTAATAAACAAATGTCAAACACCATGGGGACCGATCCTTTGGCTCAAATGTTATTAACCATAGAATCTTCACTTTTCGAATGGGTGAAAGGTTTGATCTTAATAGATATATATATATATATATATATATATATATATATATATATATATATATATATATATATATATATATATATATATATAATAGGGCCTGTGGTAGTGGCCCTGTAGTTATGGTTAAGGTGCATAACTCAAACAAAGAGCACTTTTTGAGTGGCTTAAACCTTTACCCCTCCTGGATGAATCCTAAGCCACTTTTGAAAAAATATGTACATGGCCCTCACTAAACGATTCTGCATAGTTTGGTGCAGTTTCATCAAAGGGGGGGTAAAGCTATAGGGGAGGTACCTCATAGACACAATGGGTAAAAAATGTTGCTTGCGTCTACAGCCCCAACCGCTGGACAGATTTGCACCAAACCTCCGCGAGAAGTGGTGGGTTGGTCCCGAATTTGCTCTTTTGCATCCATCCACTGGTTGGCCAAAAGTAGGAACGAAATTGTGATGGCTGGGTCTGGTTAACAGACTCATTTCCTGATTTGGAGTTTGCAGACACCCACTGGACCAACGTTAGAGCAACGAGACATTTGCGAACATCATAAGCACCCGCTTATTGGTCAATTAAAACCATGAGGTGAGTCAAAACCTTATAAACACATGCTATGTTGGATTCGCAACAGTGCCCGTAGTGCACTGACATCATGGTAAAAACATATTGAAAAACACAACATTGCACTTGTCAAACAAATGAAACAATCTCTGGGGAGGTTAGGGGTGATGAGGATGGGATGGGATATGCCCACTAAAAGAAATAAATCTGGTATTTCTTCTTCTATGAAGTCTGTGAACATCTCAGATATTCGGGGAGATCCATGCATATTTCACACATTCACATTCCACAATGTCACCTAGTAGCCATCGCTGGAAATTCACCTCCAGTTCTGAGCCACAACATCAAGGCATTGTGGGTATGCACATTAGCTCAAATGCTGGAGGTGAACTAGGTAGCTTTGTGGAATGTGTGACTTTTCTCAAATGAACATTCCTACTTTCACATTTCAGGTGAAAGGCTTTTTTTTCAAAATCTTCTAAACCCACCATAACTTTCTTGGTGTTGTGAAAACATGGCCAAATGCTCCCACCACAAGGCTGTTAGGACTATACTGCACCGATGATCCCTAATAAGAGTGAAACCAGGTATGTAGTTGTCCTGACAGCCTTGCAAAATGTCTGTCTTGTGATGATAAGGCTACGTATAAAAAAATACTGCCCTCATAGACAAAGACAATTGCCTGGAGATAAAGGTTTGCATTTGAGTTAGTTTGCATACACACAATGCCTTGCTGTTGTGGCTCGCAACTGGAGGTGAACTTTTAGCGATGGCTACTAGGTGGCATTGTGGAATGTGTGATTTGGCTGAAATGAAATTTCCTTATATTTATATGTATATATATTACACGGCCTGCGGTAGCGGCGGTGTAGTTATGGTTAAGTTGCTTAACTCATAGGAAGAGCACTTTTTGGGTGGCTTATAACTTCGCTTCCCCTGGACGAATCATTACCAAACTTTGAAAAAAAAGTATATGGCCCGCTGTGAATTTTTTTGGCAAGTTTGGTGAGGTTTCCTCAAGGGGGGGGCAAAGTTATAGGGGAGGTCCGAATTTTTTTTTTCCATAGACATAATGGAAAAAAAAAAATTGCTGATGCCTATAACCCAAACCACTGCACGTATTTTCACCAAAAGTATGCCAGGAGCGTTGGCTTGGTCATGAATGCGTGCTTTTGTAAATTTGGTGTAAGTCCGTCCAGTGTTTTTTTAAATTACCAAAAAGTAGGTCCAAAAGAATTAGTGATATCTAGGTCCGCCTTCCCTGTTCAGTCCGCAGACAGGCATCCGATTGGCCGAGAGGTGCCTTGATGTGCGCGTTCATCAGACACACCCACTGATTGGATGGTGAAAAGCGTGAAGTGTATCAGATTTTTGGAAATGCCCGCCATGTTCGATTTGCGGACACCCACCGGTGTCCGCGCACACCATAATAGGAACACATAAAAAAACACAACATTGCACTTGTCAAACTTATCAAACAATCTCTGGGGATTTGAGGGGGGAGGAGGATGGGATGGGATATGGCCGTAAGTAGACAAAAAACAGGCGTTTTGCACCCCCAAACGTCAGCAAACAGTCTGGATGTTCGGGGGCAGTCCTGTGATGTCCGCAAACACTTCAGATGTCCGGGGACATCTATGCCTATTTCTGCATTACAGGGTTTGTGAAAAGCAATTCTTCAATGGCTTATAACTTTGGCGCCACTCAATAAAACTGCATGAAATGTGGGAATTATATTCTAGAGTTGATTCTGAATGGTTATGGAAAGTGTGGAGCTGTTTCATCAAGAGGGAACAAATTTAGAGGAGGAGTCCCAAAATATTGTAAGGGCCATGTGGTGCCATTTGACAAATCTGCCCAAAAGATTTCAAAACAATTTTAAATCTAGATATAAATGTTTTTGTAAAGATAGGTGGGATTTTCTCAAGAGGGGGCTAAATTATAGGGGGGTCTCAAAATGTTTAGATGACTTACAACTTTGTTGCCTTTTGACGAATGTGACAATGGTTTTCAGAAAGATTATAGACCCAACCTTCAATGTTTTTGTAAAGGCTGAATGGATTTTGTCAAGTGGGGGCTGAGTTATATGACTATTGTATGTACATACATTTTTGAAAAAATAAAACATGGGTGGATTTCAAGCAAACTAATGTAAGGAGGATTGCCAAGGACCTCAAAGCATGGTTTTGTAAATGTGCATGTGTTTTATTTTTTGACAAGTGTCATAATTTAGGTACAAAAACTAGTGATATACCTTTGTTGACTGAGGTATAGCCTGTAGCCATGGGCAGTGGCCAGATTGTCCAGGTCATGGTATAAGGTCATGACACGGACAATCTGGCTACTAGTCATGACCGCAATGGATGAAAAATGGTGTTAAAGTGGCCATGACTACCTGGGACTGGCTATGTGGTAAAGTTATTCGAAAGTAGGATAGGTTTGAAAGGGAAAAAAAATGTTTGTGGTAATATGGTCATAGGGTTCTGGCTTTGCCTTCTGCAGGCTGCCATGGAAAGGGAAGAGGGGCTCTGTATGGAGCCACGCCTTCTCTTTCCATAGTGGCCATCTTGGAAAAGGAAAATCTATTTTTTAGCACCCCGGGTTCCCGCTTTGGGAATCAGGGGTACTAATGGCCTTTATCCGCCATTGCAGGGGCTGCAATGGAGGATATTGGTCCGGAGCCCTCATTATTTATTTATTTATTTATAACACACTGAGGCCTGCAGGCATCATAGTGCACACAGACACACTTAGCTTGGGCCGATAACTTGGGCTGCCGAGCCGATATCCCCCGCTCCGGTCCGTCACATTATTCCCATTAGCATAACACAAAATGCTAAAGGAAATTTTGGTAATACGTATTGAGTCTATGGGCCTCATTACGAGTTTGGAGGCAGCCATGGTGCTATTAGCACCATGGCTGCCTCCAAACCGGGCTCCATTACCGGGTTCCTGCAATGGGGGCTTACCGGGTCATTCCGACATAAGAGGACCCGGTAATTCCTCCTTGCAGAAACCATTCCCCATTCCCATTTGAGCTCCCATAGGGCTCAATGGGAATGGGAAGGGAGGTAACAACAGGCACTTTACAAGTGTCCCTTTGTTACCTCCCTCTTCCCCTCGCGGAACCTGGAAAAGACGTCTGGTCTTACCAGACGACTGATCTGGGTCCTGCAAAGGGAACCTTGTAATCGGCGCTCCCGTAATGAAGGGGGCCGGTCCTGTACCAGCCCCTTTATTACGGGAGCGCCACCCTTGTAATGAGGCCCCATGTACTTTATTGAGAAATGTAAAGTAGATGGATTCTATAAGATTTTCTTTTAGTCCTATTTTGTGACTGTGAAAGGTGGTTCCTAAGGGAACCTTTCTTTTGTTGTTTTTAAAAAAAAAAATGTTTGCAGAAGAGGTTAGAACATAAGGTGAGGAGGGAAATGAGGGAAGAGGCACCAAGCACTAATGTGCAGGGGCAGGTGGACATTGGAAGATGTTGTGCGTGTGTTACTTCTAAGGTAGTGGGCAGTGTTTCTCATGCTCTTTGATTACTGCTTCAAAAATACGTCGAAATTGTTTCCCCCTGCAAAGTGGTGTGTTGCAGTATATACAGAGGATTGTTGTCTTCTAAAGATATCGATCAACAGCCTCTTTTATTGCTTGCAAGATAGCTTGTGGGATTTTGTGTCCCACAGAAGTAGGCTGTGTGGTTACAGTATTGGTTAAGGAAGATGATGTGGAGAAAGACAGCCTACTAATTGCTAAGAAAGGAACAATCTTTCTGAGAGCATTGCGGTAGTTGGATTTCGTGTGGCGTCACATGGAGGTGGTCCCATAGGAGTAATATCTAGGTAGTCCACGACTGAGTACAAAGTTGCACTCAGTGCATTTCAATTTTGTAGCTTTATCCTTTGGTACATTCCCAACAGTGTTAAAGAACTGCCACACCCATGATTCTCTCTGGGTGCTAAAGGTAGGCACTTCCTCTACCTCATTTTCTTGGTCCTCTTCATTATCTTTGGAAATACTGCGCTTTTTTTGTTGTGTGGGTCCTCCAGCTGGTGGTGGCTCTTGGGGAGGAGGGATGGCAATACCTGATGCCATGTTTAAGATAAATAGCAGTTTTGCTACTATTCTTCCAACTATGTGCTTTGTACTAGATTGTTAATGAATAATGAGTAAGAATAGCTGTAGGAGCTATGCAAGGGTACATTTTGAACTTGAAAGTTCATTGATCGGTAGAAAATGCAGTTCGAACTGTCCTCGATGCCAGGACCCAAACGCGAAGTGCAAGTGTTAACTGACACATCATCATGCCGCACACAAGCGCATGGTCACGCAGCACTGACCGGAAGGTCCACAATGATGTCAGACCTTCGCGGATGTCGATGGAAGCAAAAACTGTGGACAAAGTATAGAAGTGTTGAAAATTATGCTTGAAGGTGGGACATGGCAGAGCTTGAAGGTGACACGCTGTAAATTGGACAAAAACTTTGCTATATTGAGGTAACTATGATATTAGTACATTGTAGGACAATAGCATGCACTGGTAAAAACCCATGGAATTCTCTGAAAAAAACTTTGTTAAAGAGATGTTATTGTTAGTTGTACCAATAAAAACCTATACAATTCACTGAAAAAACTTTGTTAAAGTGACTTTATGGTTAAGTTGCACTAATAGAAACCTATGAAATTCAATGACAAACTTTGTTAAAGGGACGTTATGGTTAAGTTGCACTAATAAAAACTATAAAATTCACTGAAAAAACTTTGTTAAAGGGATGTTATGATTAAGTTGCACTTATAAAAACCCATGAAATTCAATGAAAAATCTTTGTTAAAGTGACTTTATGGTTAAGTTGCACTAATAGAAACCTATGAAATTCAATGACAAACTTTGTTAAAGGGACGTTATGGTTAAGTTGCACTAATAAAAACTATAAAATTCACTGAAAAAACTTTGTTAAAGGGATGTTATGATTAAGTTGCACTAATAAAAACCTATGAAATTCAATGAAAAATCTTTGTTTAAGGGACGTTATGGTTAAGTTGCACTAATAAAAAACTATAAAATTCACTGATAAAACTTTGCTAAAGGGACGTTATGGTTAAGTTGCACTTATAAAAACCTATGAAATTCAATTAAAAACCTTTGTTAAAGGGACGTTATGGTTAAGTTGCACTAATAAAAACCTATGAAATTCAATGAAAGAACATTCTTAAAGGGACTTAATGGTTACAAGTAAAACCGAAAAACCTCTGAAATTCGCCAGTTATGGTAAGCTAGCAACCATAACTCATGCCACCACGTGAACTGCTAAGTCTAACACCCAGGACATCAAAGATGACATCACAAATGTCATCGTCTTGCTCCATGTGGCTCCTTGATTGAGCACTGACTAGCCACACACACACTGCTGGTAACACCAGCAAGAGTCCTTCGGTCCTGCACACAGTAACACCATTCGAACTCTCCAACTCTCCCACCAGGATGCCACTCAAAGGCCTCCAACAACCCTTGATGCATCCTTGCTCACAGAGGTAGTAGCAAACTGAGCAGGACCCCTCCCCCTTGGACACATATGCCAATGTCCCCAGTGCCCTACCAACAGGCAGTGCCCGGTTCTGCCTACCTAAATCCGGCCACAAAGCAGCAAAGTAATCTCGCACTGCTCCTTCTGAATAACCCAGCCCATTCTTCTTCACGTGCCAATGTGCCAAGAGACAAAGAAAAGGGCAGCAGTGCTCTATATACAGTAATCCCAATAACATTCACCTCAGACATCTGTCTCCAGCCAGCAGGACAGACGTTTGAATCTTGGCAGCACTAACTCAGCCCTTTATCCGTGAAAGACAGAAACGTATTTGCCTTGCAGTTGGGTAATAATATATTATTAAAGTGAACGGAAGTGGAGACATCCAGAATGTAAATATATTTGTGCTATCACTTCTTCCCCATCAGATCTTGTTCTTTCGAGTGAACCCCTGTTTGTGCTTCCTCACCATCTTTCACGTCACACATTTAACATGACAAATTAGTGACAGGGAACATCCATTTGTGTTAACAGATCTTGGAGAATGCATTTTCTTTTTATAGTTCTCTGTAGACAGGCTGGTTTTATTGGGAGGAATTAAAAAGCTCATATGGACATTGTTTTTTTCATTGCATTCTCTGGAAGTTATCCTCTTGTGCTCGCATGCAATCTTTGAACACTATCAAGTTGTATGACATTTACACAAGATATTTTTAGTACTTTTCTCATTTGGGAGGAGGCGCAATTTCTTTCCTCAGCAAGGATCAGCACAATAGGTTTTGACCCACTGCTCTAGTCTGACAAGTCTGGTACTCCTAGTACTGAGCTTCTGTCTCTCTGCCTGGCAACCAGCCGCCTGAAATCTGATCCCCAGCTCCCCTTCGTATCTACTCTCAGAGCATTCACTTGACAACGTGCATGCACACCACGGAGGGCCTGACATCTTCAATTACCAACGCTCTTTCCTCAACTGACACAAAATCCAAGTTATTATACCTTTTATTGAGCTAACTGAAAAAGTAATGTTGAGATGGTACATGGCATTGGCTTTCAAAGACTTCTTAATCAGATGGTATTCACAGAACAAAGTGGGAGGCAAAGGAGCACAGTTGGTTCTGCTCCAGTGAGCATGAGGAGTTCTCTGAATTACAGAAGAGTGGTATGCTCCAGTGAGGGAGGAGAAGAACCCCACTGAGCACCAAACATGGGGTCTACTCCAGTGAGGTGGAGAGGGGCCCCCTGAACTCCTGAAGATGGTGTGTTCCAGGGAGGTGGAGACAAATAAACCTCAACACCAGAAGAGGGTGTGTTCCTATGAGGAAGAGGTCAGGACTCCCAGAAGAGGGGCGAGCTCCAGAAAGAGGGAGGAAAGTCCCTTGACACCAAAAGAAGGAGACCCCTGATAAAAGAGAATGGGGTGGTTGAGAAGTAGTAAGAAAGAAAGTGACTTTGGCCCCAGAAAATAGGGGGTGGGGTGGTAGAAGAGGAGAGCCCCACGATCCCAGAAGAGGGGTTTGCTACATTGAAAAGAGAGAGGGAAGAGGACACTATCTCACTATGGACTGACTAGTAAACAGCATACTATATCCCAGGGAGAGTTAGCAGGACTCTTTATCCCTGGGGAGGGACAGGGAGGTGGGCTGTGAGAGTGTCCCAAATTGTATAAATTTTAGAGGAAAAGTAGTGTGCAAAGTCATTAGCAGAAAGGGAGGAGGCAGTGGATATTGGCTTGGGTGGTGTGAGAAGATAGATGAAAGTTTGCCGTGGTGGGTCCGAAGGGAGGAAACTAGGTTTGTGAATGAGGAGGACTTGGCAGAGTTCAGTGCAGTGGTGAGGGCAGCAAGGGAATTTGTTGTAGGCTAGAAGTAGGGTAGAGCTCCATAATTTGCACTAGGTCATGGTGCATGCTTGTTCTGAGCGTCTGAATTTCCGAGGTGATTCAAGGCTGGGGAATAGGGATCTGAATTTAGGAAGGTGTGAGCAGGATAGTGTTGGTCAAATGGAGTCATAAGCGTAAAGTCAGAAAAAGCACAGTCAATGGAAGAGGCATCACTTGGCGAGAGAAATAGCAGTGAAGTTCTCATATAACTGCCTCACATTTTCTGTTTTGGGAGTAAATTAAACATGTCTGTTTGTATTGTTTAAAGCAGTTTCTACTCTAAATGTATTTATTTATTTATTATGTATTTATTTGTGCATTTGGTTTACAAAACCTTACACAATAGCAAAGAAAATCCACAAGGAACAGGGGTGTTTCTTAAAATAAAAAATAAATAAAAAGAAAATGTTCCCAAAGTTACACAATGCATGTTCTAATATCTTACATTCGACCTCGTTTTGCTTGAGGCTCAGCCACAAATGAGAGTCATATATTACTAAACATGCAATTTTTGTAACTATTTAATATACTCAAAACTGCGCAAGAGATCATATTCCCCAAACCATCATGTTTTGCTAATTGACTCCTTCCCGTGCATGCAGAAAATGGACTGCATGTGTTGATGAGAGGGACACTCTCACTTTGGTACAAGTGAACAAAGCTATTTAAGCCTAAATGGTGGTCATCCCAATCTGGAAACTTGAGGTCCCTGCAAAGTTGATGTTACTACCAAAACTAACTCCCTCCCTGGACCCTTTACACAGATACACTCTTTGAGACGAGATCAACTGTGACTCTTTACCCATGACCCGGGATCGTATGGAACAAGAAAAGGATAAACCTCCATCACGTATCCCTGCCATCAATCCCCTGCATCTAGCCCCACCTTTTAGGGTCTAATGCAACTTATTTCAGGCCACATAGAGTGCTGTAACCATTTTCAATAGCATTAAGTAGTGCACTAAAGTAGCACATGCTGATGGAGAAATATTGGATCAAAGAGTGCGCCTCTGTCATCACTTCCCTAAGGCATCCGTCATTCATGTACTGTAGATTCTGTTCCATCCCCAGCAGAGAACGTCATCATTTCTCGTCCATCCCATCACTGCGTCATACTGTCTTTCATCTGTTCTCATTTGTTATTTGTGGCTCATAGGTATTGCTTTCATGACACTTCTTATAGAGAAAACTATTGGCATATAATCCTCTATAATTGTTTGGCACTCTTTGCTGGCATGTAAGTAGGGATACAGTGCTTGGTCATGTTTATCCAGCAAACAGCATGGGCCTGATTGACAGAAGCGTTTTATATTGGCACAACCCCATAGGAAAACGCTCTGAGAATCAAGCCCTATATGTCATCCAGATTTGTAACATCAGTCGACCCACAATTCCCATTTGTCTATTGATATGACCCGCTGTATTCTTAAGTGACCTCAATAATGAATTTTTTCCCATAGTTGATTTAACTAATGAGAAAATAATTGCATCTCTCCACTTGCTCCGTGCTATGGCATTAGACAGAAACTGTGATGCCCATGTGCAAGGGTTTGCCCGAGCTTGGTGCATTGTGACATACGGCATGCAGATGTGCAAATGCTGATTTACATGTGTCCTGGCTTCACCGTCAGGACATTGGTTGGCCTTTATTTGTTTTATAATTATTGTTTTGGTGTTGATGTATACACTGCATTTTTTTTAAAAATTTGATTTTGGAATGCACAAAAATAAGTACCAGCAATAAGCCTGCCCATCTGTATAGCGTGTATTGGTGTTTCCTGTTGAATATTCATACAAAGGAAACAATCAACTGCACAGTAGATGTCTTGATGAACCCCCAAACCATCACCTTGTTTCAAAGCAGTATTCAACTCATCCATCCCTTCCCTTGCTCACCTCCGCTGTTCCAGCCGTTCACACCTGACAGCAACTGTGTTTTATGTGAAAAGTACAAACCACACTTTGCAGCAGGTTAACATCTCCACCAAAACAGCCATCAAAACCCAAAATCCAAAGGCAATAATAAAAAAAAGCCCAGACTGTAGTTCATGTTTAAAAAAGGATGTTACAATAAAGAGACACCATTGTGATTATTATTTTACCCAAACACCAAAAATGAAGTTGGCTTTCCAGCAATTCCTAACCTGTGCTATTTTGTGGCCAGAGGGATTCATCCATCCCTGGGCAACTCGATATCTGGAGATCCTATCTCCAACCAGCAGTTCAGCACACAGACCCCTTGGCCAAACAAGTCATGCTAGTAAATGCTGCTCCAAGTGTTAGTAAGCAAGTGTTTCTTTGTTTTTAATGGGCACCTGCAACCTGTGTATTTGCCATTGGGCCTCATTATAAGTTTGCCGGTCTGGTAACTACCGTAGTTACCGGACCGGCAAACTACGAGTTCTGCTCGCGGGTGCGGACCTGGCGGGCAGACAGGCTTCCGCGAGCAGAGCATGTCGGATGCACCGGCACCATTCTGAATGGTGCCGGTGCATCAAGCCTCCCCATTCCCATTTCCCCTTTTGGGCTCAAATGGGAATGGGGAGCATTTTTTACCGGCGCACGGGAATGGGCAAATACTGGGTCCGGCGGGGCCGTAATGACCCGTTAATTGCCCATTCCCGGGCACCGGAAAAATTTGCAAGTTCGGCGGCAGCCTGCCGGGTTTAAATTGTTCTGAATACTGTTCTTGATGTTTTGACTCTCGAATTATACTTATCACTTCTATTGTATTGTTGTTTTATGTTAAACGCTTTGGATTAAAGCACCATATAAAATGTAATAAACAAAAATACAAATACAATCACAGTGATGTGGTTTCATGAGCGGGCGAATATAATGTATTTGTATTATCACTTATTTGAGTTCCTGCACGTTTAGTTTTAAAAGCTGGCAATAGTGTGAATATCAATTTGTTTAGGTCAATACACGGTATGTGATAATAAAACACTCACACAAATTGAATAATAGGGCAAATGATGTTGGTACCTGGAATGCAAGGAATACCTGGCGAAGAGCTACACACAAAACTAGCTTTGTGTAAAATAATAACAATCACAAATGTGTTCTCTTATTATGACATCTTTACTGAAATGCAGGGTTTGAAATTGTCAGGATCTATTTAGCTCCAGATTAAGGCACCAAAGAGCCTGGTTGCCTTCAAACTAACAACTACCAGGAGCTACTAGATTCTTCAAAGCAAGGGGCACTGTACAAACTTAGCTATGCAATATTAAGGGGTCGATTCATGGAATTAATGTGCGCCGAAAATTCCCGCGCAGAGGTGCCAAAACGTGCGATTCGCAGTAAAAGTGCGAAAATCGCAGTGCAAGTGCGAAAATCGTAGGGGAAACCAGCGCACATTGATTCATGGAAGTCCGTGCGCGAGAAAAACATTGGATGTGCGCTGAAAATGTGCGCCGCGCACGCCGGCGCACAGGTCATCCAACAGCGTGCGCCACGGCCACTGCGAAATCGCATATAGTGCGGCGCACATCACAAAAGTAGGCGGAACACGGGGCGTAACACTCGGAATGGGGAACAACGCGTGAAAATATGGGCGTCACAGGGGAAGTACACGAGGTAAGTGCACGGAACGCCCACACGCTCGCCTACAACCCGTATTCATGGAATCGAATAGGGCAAACCAGCGCACGGTCAAAGACGCGCACAGGGCCAAACAAGTATGCCACAAGAAAGCAGGCGGTAGCGCCCCTGCGCCTGAAAAAAATGTGCGCCAAAATGTGCTCTAACAAAAAGCACCCATATACAGCCATGATGAATGGTCCATACAGTAGCCCTCTAGGACAAATGAGGTGCAAAGGGGTACCGACAAACACGGACACACGCTGTGTGAAAAATAGTGTGTGCGTGTGTTCCTGGGTGCGCGGGAAGTTCAACACGCGATTGGCCTGGGTACGTGTACTTCGGGGTGCGCGGGAAGTTCCACACGCGATTAGCCTGGGTACGTGTGTTTCGGGGTGCGCGGGAAGTTCCACACACGATTGGCCTGGGTACGTGTACTTCGGGATGCGCGGGAAGTTCCACACGCGATTGTCCTGGGTACGTGTACTTCGGGTGCACGGGAAGTTCCACACGCGATTGGCCTGGGTACGTGTATTCCGAGGTGTGCGGGAAGATTCACATGCAATTTCAGCAAGGTACGTGTATTTCGGTGGTGCCGGGGAATGCTACACGTGATTTGGCCGTGTGGGTCCTCCCAGGTGTTCCCTCTACACCCTCCACGGCTCCTGCAGGCAGCCCACACCACAGGGGACTACCCTGAACCCCTGCTCATGTCCCACAGGCAACCCATCCACCATGGCCATGCCCACTAGCCAACCCACATGTCACCTTGCACTACTGATCACCAACACGTGTCTCCCAGCACCCCCAGCATCCGGGGCACCCTCCACCAGGCCCCCACACATGTCTCCCACCACCCCCACCCCCCAGCAGTGCAGGGCACCCTCCACCAGGCCCCCACTCATGTCTACCACCACCCCCACCCCCCAGCAAAGCAGGGGCACCCTCCACCAGGCCCCCACACATGTCCCCCTGCACCCTTACCCCCCAGCAGTGCAGGGGCAGCCTCCACCAGGCCCCCACTCATGTTTTCCTGCACCCCCACCCCCCACCATCCAGGGGCAGCCTCCACCAGGCCCCCACTCATGTCTCCCACCACCCCCACCCCCCAGCAGTGCAGGGGCAGCCTCCACCAGGCCCCCACTCATGTCTCCCACCACCCCCACCACCCAGGGTTCAGGGGCAGCCTCCATCAGGCCCCCACTCATGTCCCCTATCACCCCCACCCCCCAGCATCCAGGGGCAGCCTCCACCAGGCCCCCACTCATGTTTTCCTGCACCCCCACCCCCCAACATCCAGGGGCAGCCTCCACCAGGCCCCCACTCATGTCTCCCACCACCACCACCCTCCAGCAGTTCAGGGGCAGCCTCCACCAGCCCCCACTCATGTCCAACTCATGTCTCCCTGCACCCCCACCCCCCAGCAGTGCAGGGGCAGCCTCCACCAGGCCCCCACTCATGTCTACCACCACCCCCTCCACCCAGCCACCAGGGGCACTCTCCACCAGCCCCCCACTCATGTCTCCCACCACCCCCCATACCCCAGGAATGCAGGGGCAGCCTCCACCAGGCCCCCACTCATGTCTACCATCACCCCCACCCCCCAGCAGTGCAGGGTCAGCTCCACCAGGCCCCCACTCATGTCCCCCTGCACCTCCACCCCCCAGCAGTGCAGGGCCACCCTCCACCAGGCCCCCACTCATGTCTCCCACCACCCCCACCCCCCAGCATCCAGGGGCACCCTCCACCAGGCCCCCACTCATGTCTACCATCACCCCCACCCCCCAGCAGTGCAGCAGCAGCCTCTACCAGGCCCCCACTCATGTCCAACTCATGTCTCCCTGCACCCCCACCCCCCAGCAGTACAGGGGCAGCCTCCACCAGGCCCCCACTCATGTCCAACTCATGTCTCCCTGCACCCCCACCCCCACCCCCCAGCAGTGCAGGGGCAGCCTCCACCAGGCCCCCACTCATGTCTCCCACCACCCCTACCCACCAGCATCCAGGGGCACCCTCCACCAGCCCCCCACTCAGGTCTACCACCACCCCCACCCCCCAGCAGTGCAGGGGCACCCTCCACCAGGCCCCCACACATGTCTCCCACAACCTCCACCCCCCAGCAGTGCAGGGCACCCTCCACCAGGCCCCCACACATGTCTCCCACCACCCCACCCCCCAGCAGTGCAGGGCACCCTCCACCAGGCCCCCACTCATGTCTACCACCACCCCCACCCCCCAGCAGTGCAGGGGCACCCTCCACCAGGCCCCCACACATGTCTCCCACCACCGAGCAGTGCAGGGCACCCTCCACCAGGCCCCCACACATGTCTCCAACCACCCCCACCCCCCAGCAGTGCAGGGGCAGCCTCCACCAGGCCCCCACTCATGTCCCCTATCACCCCCACCCCCCAGCAGAGCAGGGGCACCCTCCACCAGGCCCCCACACATGTCTCCCACCACCTCCACCCCCCAGCAGTGCAGGGCACCCTCCACCAGGCCCCCACACATGTCTCCCACCACCCCCACCCCCTAGCAGTGCAGGGCACCCTCCACCAGGCCCCCACTCATGTCTACCACCACCCCCACCCCCCAGCAGTGCAGGGGCACCCTCCACCAGGCCCCCACACATGTCTCCCACCAGCGAGCAGTGCAGGGCACCCTCCACCAGGCCCCCACACATGTCTCCCACCACCCCCACCCCCCAGCAGTGCAGGGGCAGCCTCCACCAGGCCCCCACTCATGTCCCCTATCACCCCCACCCCCCAGCAGTGCAGGGGCAGCCTCCACCAGGCCCCCACTCATGTTTTTCTGCACCCCCACCCCCCAGCATCCAGGGGCAGCCTCCACCAGGCCCCCACTCATGTCTCCCCCCCACCCACCAGCCTCCAGGGGCAGCCTCCAGCAGGCCCCCACTCATGTCCCCTATCACCCCCACCCCGCAGCATCCAGGGGCAGCCTCCACCAGGCCCCCACTCATGTTTTCCTGCACCCCCACCCCCCAGCATCCAGGGGCAGCCTCCACCAGGACCCCACACATGTCTCCCACCACCCCCACCCCCCAGCAGTACAGGGGCAGCCTCCACCAGGCCCCCACTCATGTTCAACTCATGTCTCCCTGCACCCCCACCCCCCAGCAGTGCAGGGGTAGCCTCCACCAGGCCCCCACTCATGTCGACCACCACCCCCACCCCCCAGGCACCAGGGGCACCCTCCACCAGGCCCCCACTCATGTCTCCCACCACCCCCACCCCCCAGCAGTGCAGGGGCAGCCTCCACCAGGCCCCCACTCATGTCTACCATCACCCCACCCCCCAGCAGTGCAGGGTTAGCCTCCACCAGGCCCCCACTCATGTCCCCCTGCACCCCCAGCCCCCAGCAGTGCAGGGGCAGCCTCCACCAGGCCCCCACTCATGTCTCCCACAACCCCCACCCCCCAGCATCCAGGGGCACCCTCCACCAGGCCCCCACTCATGTCTACCATCACCCCCACCCCCCAGCAGTGCAGGGGCAGCCTCTACCAGGCCTCCACTCATGTCCAACTCATGTCTCCCTGCACCCCACCCCCCAGCAGTGCAGGGGCAGCCTCCACCAGGCCCCCACTCATGTCCAACTCATGTCTCCCTGCACCCCCACCCCCCCAGCAGTGCAGGGGCAGCCTCCACCAGGCCCCCACTCATGTCTCCCACCACCCCTACCCCCCAGCATCCAAGGGCACCCTCCACCAGGCCCCCACTCATGTCTACCACCACCCCCACCCCCCAGCAGTGCAGGGGCAGCCCCCAAAAGGCCCCCACACATGTCTCCCACCACCTCCACCCCCCAGCAGTGCAGGGCACCCTCCACCAGGCCCCCACACATGTCTCCCACCACCTCCACCCCCCAGCAGTGCAGGGCACCCTCCACCAGGCCCCCACTCATGTCTACCACCACCCCCACCCCCCAGCAGTGCAGGAGCACCTCCACCAGGCCCCACCACATGTCTCCCACCGCCCCCACCCCCCAGCAGTGCAGGGCACCCTCCACCAGGCCCCCACACATGTCTCCCATCCCCCCGCCCCCCAGCAGTGCAGGGGCAGCCTCCACCAGGCCCCCACTCATGTCCCCTATCACCCCCACCCCCCAGCAGTGCAGGGGCAACCTCCACTAGGCCCCCACTCATGTTTTCCTGCACCCCCACCCCCCAGCATCCAGGGGCAGCCTCCACCAGGCCCCCAATCATGTCTCCCACCACACCCACCCCTCAGCAGTGCAGGGGCAGCCTCCACCAGGCCCCCACTCATGTATCCCACCACCCCCACCCCCCAGCATCCAGGGACAGCTTCCAGCAGGCCCCCACTCATGTCCCCTATCGCCCCCACCCCCCAGCATCCAGGGGCAGCCTCCACCAGGCCCCCACTCATGTTTTCCTTCACCCCCACCCCCCAGCATCCAGGGGTAGCCTCCACCAGGCCCCCACTCATGTCTCCCACCACCCCCACCCCCAGCAGTGCAGGGGCAGCCTCCATCAGGCCCCCACTCATGTCCAACTCATGTCTCCCTGCACCCCCACCCCCAAGCAGTGCAGGGGTAGCATCCACCAGGCCCCCACTCATATCTACCACCACCCCCACCCCCCAGCCACCAGGGGCACCCTCCACCAGGCCCCCACTCATGTCTCCCACCACCCCCACCCCCCAGCAGTGCAGGGGCAGTCTCCATCAGGTCCCCACTCATGTCTACCATCACCCCCACCCCCCCAGCAGTGCAGGGTTAGCCTCCACCAGGCCCCCACTCATGTCCCCCTGCACCCCCACCCCCCGGCAGTGCAGGAGCACCCTCCACCAGGCCCCCAATCATGTCTCCCACCACCCCCACCCCCCAGCATCCAGGGGCACCCTCCACCAGGCCCCCACTCATGTCTACCATCACCCCCACGCCCCAGCAGTGCAGGGGCAGCCTCTACCAGGCCCCCACTCATGTCCAACTCATGTCTCCCTGCACCCCCACCCCCCAGCAGTGCAGGGGCAGCCTCCACCAGGCCCCCACTCATGTCCAACTCATGTCTCCCTGCAACCCCACCCCCCAGCAGTGCAGGGGCAGCCTCCAACAGGCCCCCACTCATGTCTCCCACCACCCCTACCCCCCAGCATCCAGGGGCACCCTCCACCAGGCCCCCACTCATGTCTACCACCACCCCCACCCCCCAGCAGTGCAGGGTCACCCTCCACCAGGCCCCCACACATGTCTCCCACCACCTCCACCCCCCGGCAGTGCAGGGCACCCTCCACCAGGCCCCCACACATGTCTCCCACCACCCCCACCCCCCAGCAGTGCAGGGCACCCTCCACCAGGCCCCCACTCATGTCTACCACCACCCCGACCCCCCAGCAGTGCAGGGCACCCTCCACCAGGCCCCCACACATGTCTCCCACCTCCCCCACCCCCCAGCAGTGCAGGAGCAGCCTCCACCAGGCCCCCACTCATGTCCCCTATCACCCCCACCCCCCAGCATCCAGGGGCAGCCTCCACCAGGCCCGCACTCATGTTTTCCTGCACCCCCAACCCCCAGCATCCAGGGGCAGCCTCCACCAGGCCCCCACTCATGTCTCCCACCACCCCCACCCCCAGCAGTGCAGGGGCAGCCTCCACCAGGCCCCCACTCATGTCTCCCACCACCCCCACCCCCCAGCATCCAGGGGCAGCCTCCAGCAGGCCCCCACTCATGTCCCCTATCACCCCACCCCCCAGCATCCAGGGGCAGCCTCCACCAGGCCCCCACTCACGTTTTCCTGCACCCCCACCCCCCAGCATCCAGGGGCAGCCTCCACCAGGCCCCCACTCATGTCTCCCACCACCCCACACCCCAGCAGTGCAGGGGCAGCCTCCACCAGGCCCCCACTCATATCTCCCACCACCCCCACCCCCCAGCATCCAGGGGCAGCCTCCAGTAGGCCCCCACTCATGTCCCCTATCACCCCACCCCGCAGCATCCAGGGGCAGCCTCCACCAGGCCCCCACTCATGTTTTCCTGCACCCCCACCCCCCAGCATCCAGGGGCAGCCTCCACCAGGCCCCCACTCATTTCTCCCACCACCCCCACCCCCCAGCAGTGCAGGGTTAGCCTCCACCAGGCCCCCACTCATGTCCCCCTGCACCCCCACCCCCCAGCAGTGCAGGGGCACCCTCCACCAGGCCCCCACACATGTCCCCCTGCATCCCCACCCCCCAGCAGTGCAGGGGCAGCCTCCACTAGGCCCCCACACATGTCCCCCTGCACCCCCACCCCCCAGCCGTGCGATTTGCCTGGGTACGTGTATTCCTGGGGTGCGCGGGTAGTCTCCCATGCGATACCATCAGGGTAGTGCATTATGGGTCCGCGTGAACTTCCACATGCGATACCAGCAGGCTACATATATTACGGGGTTCGCGGGAAGTTCCACACGCGATTGCCCTGGATACGTGTATTTCGGGGTGTGCGTGAACTTCCACATGCGACTGGGCCTGTGAGTGTGGGGTACGTGTATTCCAGGGGTGGGCGGGATATATTTACTCGCGACTGGGCCTGGGAGTGCGTGTTACGTGTATTCCTGGGGTGGGCGGGAAGATTCACACGTTCGCCTACAACGTGCCGAAAAATAAATGGTCCAGTCCTGAAACACGTACGCCAGCATGAAGCAGGCGTACGTCGACCCGCGCAGCATAAAAGTGCGCGCAAACAACACAGACGACAGGATAAATATACCGTTCCTAGCAGCAGTGGCCGTGGGTTACCAAAGGAGCAGGAGGAGGATAGTGAGGGCCCGAATTTTCACTCCCAGAACCAGCCTTTTTGGGATGCCTGATGACCAGGTGTATGGGAGGTACAGGTTTCCACCACACATAATACTGGACCTGGTCAGTGAGTGGGAGCATGACCTCACATCACCCACCCTGTGTTCCCAAGCACTCAGCCCCCTGGAGAAGGTCCTCAATGTGCTGCACTTCTTGGCCACAGGATCATTTCAGCGGACAAGTGCCATAGTGGGTGGGGTGTCACAGGCCACATAGTCACGCTGCCTACACCAGGTCTTGAACATCATCACTGCACGCCCATCAGTCCGTAGGCACATATACCTGCCCAGGACACCTGCAGAAAGGCAGGCTGCCGCCCTCGATTTCTACGGGGTGGCACAATTCCCCAAAGTGCTAGGTGCCATTGACTGCACCCATGTGGCACTACGTCCCCCCAGGGCATCTGAGCACATCTATAGGAACCGCAAGCACTGGCATTTCATCAACGTGCAGGTAGTATGTAATGCCAAGGGAATCATCACCTCAGTATATGCCAACTATCCAGGGTCCACCCACGACAGCTTCATTTACCGAATGTCTACCCTAAACCGGGACCTAGAAGCTGGGCGGCATGGCGATACATGGCTGCTTGGTGAGTATGAATGCCACTGCACATGAATGCATGTCAGATGCAGAGTTATGTCACTACCCCACTAATGATACCCATCACCTCCTCACCAGGGGACAGTGCCTACCCTCTGAGCACCCACATGATGACGCCAATTCGGAACCCCATCACGCCTCCCGAGGTAAGATACAACACAGCCCATATTGCAACCTGGGGCATAGTGGAGCGCACATTCGGAGTGCTCAAGTCACTCTTTCGCTCCCTTGACCGTTCTGGCGGGCAGCTGTTATATGCGCCCCCAGTAGTGTGCAGGATCATAGTGGCAGCATGTGTCCTGCACAATGTTGCAACATGCCGGGGCCTGGCTGTGGACATGGTGGTGCCCCCACATCCCCAACCACATGCACGCCCGCTGCGCATGGGAGGGAAAAGGGCACGGGGTGAGGCAGCCCGTACGCAGCTGGTGGCTAATTACTTCACATAGAAATCACACCCCTGTGGAGTGCACATAGCCCTGGCACATACCATCTGATAAGCAATGATGACTCGACCTTACAATTATGACGAAAAAAGGGATAGTCAACTGTCAGAACCATAGCAGCCTGAGATTGTTCATGTGGAAGTGTCAGAATGTGTGCATCCCTACCTACACAAACACCACCAATGCAGTGTCATCAAAAGACACACTTCCATGCTGCAGAAATGAATACCCACTTGCAAAATACTACATGAGAACAGTGCCATGTCACCCAACCCCTCCCCGGCCGGCCACACAACACACCATGGCATGTCATGCAATGTGAGAGCAAACAAATTAATCCCCACAACATGCCCCAAGTGTCACCAGCTACATTGTCCCTAATGGAAACATGGCCACACATGAAATGCTCACAGTAATGCAGGACCTACAACACACATTACCAAATACTTACCAAGAATACCAATCACCTACACAACCTCCAACCTACCTTAAACATGACATTACAGACTTAAAAATGTGCTAGCCTCACTACCTGATGATTTCAGCACTTCAAACACTTCCAAGTATACAGTGTTAGCGCCACGCAAGAGTGTAGGTGCACTGCTTACAACATGGACTCCAGTACCAAGGTGGACCGCCTTGTGAAGACATGAGAAATGGACCTGCAAATTAGGAGGATGAGATGGATGCAGAGGCACATATCAATACACCATGCAGTGTACAATACAACAACAATATGCACTATGAATGTATACACAGTATTGACTACAGACTGCCCACACATCGAATGGGAGTCCAATGTCACCATGTACGTCAATGTCACTTGGGCACACCCTTTGCAAGCCCATGGAAACGGGAAGCAGGAGGGGTGTGTGTCACAAAAACCCAAGCATCTGAACCAAATTCATGACAAGCCTGCATGTGCCCAGCCACAATGCAGCGTATGCCCACGGGAGCCAACAAGGCAACACACTGTCCCAAATCAAAAATGGCCAATAATGGGCCCGGGAGGGGGGGTGGTAGAGGCCACCCAGGAGGTCCGAGGACAGGGTGCACACCAAAACCCACCTGTGTGGATCTTGCGAAAAAAAAAACACCTCCATGGGCTCATGGCCTACACGGCTACCCTATTGTGAGAGAATCACTGCTGTCGCTCTCCTCACCCTCTGTAGCTGCATCAGGAGGTGGTGGCACTATGGGAGGCAGCCCACGCAAAGCCCTAGTCTGTTCCTCCATGGCAGCAAGCATGCGGGTGTGGTAGGCCTCGTTCTAGAGGATAATTGTGCGGAGGTCCCCATGCAACAACTCACGGGATGCCTGGACCTCCGCCCTAGTTGCCTGCATCTCAGCTGAGAGAGTACGTGTGAGAAGCTCCAGCTGCTGTTCTGTCCTTTTGTTTGTTGAAGCCTCAAGCTCAACAAGAGTCGTCCTGAGGTGAAGGAGTTCCACCCTCAGGGCTTCCCTGTGGCCCTAGGACACTATGGAAGTGGCTTCCCGCAGAGTCGCCAGTGCCACCCGCCTGTCCCTGTCGGATGCCAACATGTCCTCCCTGTGTGACTGGCAGATGGAGTCTGTTGCCTGCTGTAGTCGCTCCATCAGCCTTTCGGGGGAGACAATGGAAGTGGCCACCCTATCCATGGCCTGAGCCATCATCTCTGATGATGCTGCCTGTTGGGTTGCCATACGTATATGGATTGCTCCCATGCGGTATTGCCAGGTGGCTGACGGCCACCATGTCGGCGGGCACCACACCTGTCTGGGGCAAGGCGAACTGCGCCTTGCTGTGCCGGCATTGCCTGAGTCTGCAGGACTGCATTCCCCCTCTGAACTGCTGGCCCAGGAACAGGATCAGATGTCGCGGAGTGTGACCCTTCATCCGTAACCACCAAAGGCGTACCTGCCAACAGTGACATCCCCATTGAGGGTTCTAACCCTGGTGCAGGTGGGTCGGACAGAACAGAATCCCTCCCAGGAACACTCACCTGCGACGGCACATAGGTCTCATCATCCGAATCGACACCTGAATACAGCTCGGGGGAGGCGCAGCCAGAGACACCCGTTGAGAGTACGACCTGCAGCAGTTGTGGGTTCTCACCCACCACCACACCACGTCCCTCACTGGTGGTCGGTCGGGCCTCAGACCCCTCCTGGGTCTGCACCATCTCCACAACCCCAGCAGTATCAAGTGCGTCATCCCCTGCAAAGACATAAAAGAAAACAAATGGAAACAGGCATTAGCACTATGGCACACAATTAGGGCTGAGAGGCTACAGAAACAGTACTTGATTGACACATGTCCCACATGACTAAAACCCTCCCATGCATGCACCGTCACTGCGTGTGAAGGGTAGGCAGATGGCACACATTGATGACACCAAGATGGAAGATGAACACATTTGCTGCATGCTGCCTAGCAGTGGCATCACACATTGGCCAGTAATTGGCAAGTCAAATACACATGCCATCACACAGATGGCATGTAGCCTAGCCATAAAGTGAAGAGGGAGAGGAGGACACCAATTGTTCATTCAGTCCAGTGTGCTCATGAAATTGATTTTTTCATTGAAATGGTTCAAATGTTTAACCTGGAGCTGCCAGTCCAAAATGGTCCTATAGCACAGGGACATGTCTAAACAAATCATGTCCAGGAAACAAAGCCAGTCCACTGTACCATAGCCATGTCAGACATGTGACAATAGGACTGAGAAATCCCGAGTAAAAGTGGTGGTATGCAAACAATCTGCCTGAATAAACAGAGGAAAATAAGCAACAATGTTGTGGCAAGATGACACTTCAAGGGCAACTGGCGTGGTGTTGGGCTGGATGTCTAATGTTGGCAGAAGGGATGCTGCTATACCCAAATGCTGGTGCGCAGAATGTATTGGATGAGGCACATGGGTGACCCAAACCACTCAGGCACACACACCCTCACCTGACACCCAAACAGAAGCCCTCCCACACACACCATGCACATGGATGACACACACATGCATGTGCACTCACGGGACAATGCCTCGCAATCTGCCAGTTCTCCCACGCCTTGGATCTGTTCCTCCGTGACGTAGGTCCCAGCAACCTCCTCATGTGGAGTGAGTTCTATGTCCTCTGCTGGAGACCCACCTCCAGTCACTAGAGTTGCGGCATGACTTGAGGCCAGCTTATTCTTTGCCCTGCGCTTCAGGTCATTCCAGCGCTTGTAGCATTCAGTAGCTGTGCGCCTCACGATTCCAAGGGCACTTATGATGTCCGCAATGGTCTGCCATTGTGCCTGACGTTGTGCAGGTGTGGTCTTGGATCCTGCAACAATCACCATTTCACGGTCATGTGCGGACACATACTCTACAAGTGCATTCAGTTCGGCCTCATTGAAGCTGGGCTTCCTTGACGGGCCGGACTGTGTAGCCGTGTCTGGGGCATCAGCCTCCACTGGATGAGCACTCTTCCTCTTCCGCTTGGAAGGTGGTGGACACTAGGGGCAGGAGCCACGGTGAACTCTGTACTAGGAGTGTGGGATTGCACACTCAGCATGGGAGTTGGTGCAGGCATTAGCTCAAGTGTGATGGTGTCAGGGGGAATGTCAGCATGATTGACTTGGACCGACACTGTCCTGGCTGGGTGTGTGAGAGGTGGGGTGGATGGAGCTGCAGCTGCCCCTGCAGCCTCCCCAGCCTGCCTACTCGGGGCAGCATACGACCTAGCTGCCCCTGATGACACCAATGTGCACCGGCGCACATGGCCTAGACCTGCTGACCTGGAAGTCAGCCATGGAGTCACCCTGTGCCAGGTCTGGTTCCACAGTGGGCTGGTCCAACAAGGGCTGAGCATGGATGGTGTCAGCCACGTTAACCTCAACCAGGGTGGGGGGGCATGGGTGTCCCTGACTGCTCCTCCACACATGGGGGGCTAGGGGCACCCTGCAAGTCATGGCCACGTCCCCTACCGGATCCACCACGGCCACCACTTGGGGCTCGGCCACCTTTGCCACCCTTACGGCTTGTTCGCCTCCCAGCCATGGCACTGATGTTATTGTGCGTATGGGAGTCGATGTGAACTATTGTCCTGGGCAATTGGGGGTCAAAGGGGTTGGGTACCAGATTGTAATCGTACCCTAGTGCTCTAGCAAGGCTGTATGTCACCCCTGGGGAAAGATGACGGGTCACGCAACGCACAGGCACCCCAAAAAAGGGAAGTAAGGTGCACGCAACCCCTCCTAGACCACGTGTGTGGAAAAATAAACCTGCACTATGCTGTGGCACCCAGAAACACAAGAATGAATGTATGCGTGTCACACGCAGCCTAGAATGACCTCTGAAGGGGTACGCGACACACGAGGCAAGCACAGATGTTAAATACGTGTGCGACTCACCGTCTGCCAGGAACAAAAGCGTGAAAAATATGCGCGTGTGCGCGTTGGCAACACCCCCGCCAAAAGAAGAATTGTACGCTGTCTGAGGAGACAGGACAACAGTAGAAGGGAACGATGTTTGAGGAAACAGGCCCAGGAAAAAGAGGAAAAGAGAAAAAGCTGTCAGAGGTAACAGGGAGTACGAACTTGAAACGCCGTGAAGTAAATCGCGTGTGAACCGACAAGAAGTATAGATTTCACCCACTCGCTCTCCACGAAAAGCACGTACAAGGAAATGGCGTTCTACACGTACCTTTTATACACACGTCACAGATGCGCATACGCGATGAGAACATTTCCACCAATTACACGCTTTGACACTCGGACGTGTATCTTTTTTTTTTACACGCGCCATTCTCTACGACCATGCGGTTGACGTCATAGCTGCGCATGGGGGCCTTTGGGCCAATGAAATCGCGTATGCGTGCAGACGCGCTTACGCGCTAAGGGCCTTTCCTCGAATTACACGCAGACGTGCAGGACTTTTCACGTGCCAAATCACTCCGTATCAAGCTGGCAACGCGTAAGCACACGGAAGACCACGCTCCTGCCCAGAAAGCCGATTTACTGCCCCCCAGAGCCCCGAGCATGCTCCCATCTGCCATCTGCTGCTGCCTGACTGCCTGCTGCCCACGTGCCCTGCCATTTGCTGCCTGCATATCAGCCAGGGGTGCTGTTGCTGTGACCACCCCTGCTGGAACCGAAGACTCCCGACTGGGATTCCATCGCTCCACAGCCCAGCCCCAGGACCCAGTTGCCCACCCACTCCTGCCTCTGGGGTTGTCATGTCGGGCACTGCAACATCTGGCACCACTGACAACCCCCGGCCAGAGAGGCAGAGGGGCACCAGCTTCAGTGCCAGGGAAGTTGGTGTCCTGGTGGAGCAAGTCCTGGGGCAGTATGATGCCCTCTACGGAAGTGTGCGCGCCGACAAGGAAGGACGGACTCGGATCTGGACGGACATCGTGACTGCCATCAACGCGGAGGGACTGGCAGTCCGCAACTTCCAACATGTCAAGAAGCGCTGGGAGGACTTAAGGTCCAGGACCCTGAACAAGGCCCAGCGCCTCTTGAAGGCAGCGGATGTTAAGGGGCGCCGGGGCCACTTGTCGGAAGATCAGATGAGGTTCCTGGAATGCATATCCCCAGCGCTCCACGTCCAGGTCCTTGAGAGGCAGACCCATCTGGAGTCGAGCGGTAAGTGTACATGTATCATGATTGTAAGATGTGCGTGTGGTGATGTGCAGTAGTGTGCCGGTTGCACATTTGTTTGTATGGGGCCGAGTATGGGTGGGGGTGTACAGGACCATGAGGCTAACACATGCGAGGGCTTTCATGTGTGAGACATGGATGGTGCTTGTGAGTGTAGGCTTGCATGCCAAATGCAGTTGTGTGGGCACACATGTTTGGATGAATGTGTATGTAAGTAGGCATGTTTGTGATGTCACGCATGTATGTTGTTTTCAGCTACATGTATCAGCACTGTGTACATGTGCATGTGTGTGTATTTGACAAGGGTGCAACAGTGATGCAACATGGATGCATGTGACAGCGGGATGTGGAAGCCTGATTGGCAGATGTGACATGGATGCCCATCGGAACACTGCGACAGTTTGCTGAGGTGTACACATGCATGCAAGTGTGGTGGTGTGCGTGCATGTGTAGTGCACTCCCTGTGTTGCATGTGATGTCTGGCTCACCTTTGCCTGCTCATGCTGTTGTATGTGTATGGATGGTGCTGGCAGTTGCGATGTGACTGTGGTATGGCTCATATGTGCAAGTTGAAATGACATGTGTGTTGCCAATTGTGATGCCATGTCTGAGGTTTGCCAATGCCACTCATGTGCAACTGTCATGTGTGTATGTGTCCATTGTACAGTGCCCTGATGCCTGTGTTTTATTTCTCCATGTCTGCAGCGTCAACTGATGAAGAGGGCGGAGAAGGTGCTGTGGAGCACAGTGGCAGGGATCGCAGCGCCACCTGGAGACGCAAGGCCCGGCTCCCCTCCCAGGTTGTGATCTTGTGGGGAGTAAGGAGTCCGGTGCCGCGTCCCAGGCCGCAGCTGCCGGGGGGAGGTCCAAGAGGCGGAGGTCGGAGTTGGACTCCTCGGCAGCAGAAGGGGCAGCTGGGACCCCACAGGGCCCAACGGGGGAAGATGGCACGGAGTCATCCAGGTTGGTGGGGGGTTTGGTGGAGGAGGAGGCCGTGCAAGCAACAGATACGGGGTCTGGAGGTGGGGATTCTACTGGTGCTAGTGGTGCAGTGCAGGACCAGGGACAGGAGGCAGCATAGGTCGCCGCGGAGGTGCCTGTGTGCTATCCTGTCCCTGATCCTGTCACTGCATCATCTTGCACCAGCAGGGATGCCTACATCCGGACCCGTTTTCAGGCAGGGGATGAGATCACGACAACTGGCCTTCCTTTGCCTGCGGACGTGGCTATCCGGGTCCGGGTTGAGCCTGTCCTGGCTGGTGTGGCGTTGCGTCAATGGGCCATGAGAGGTGACCTGCAGTCTTTTCATGAGGAGACTGCACGTCATCTCGAATGGCTCGTTGACCGCGTCGGCCTACTGGGACTGGTCACCCAGGCCGGATTCCTCCATTTGATGGGGCTTGCTCAGACCCCCTCCTCAACTCAACCCCCTATGCGCCAGTCGTCCTCCATCATCATCTTCCCACCCATCAGTCACCTGGGTGCCCTGTGGAGCTGCCTCTGACGGTGCGGCCAGGCTGGTGGAGGAGGCATCCCTGCCACAGTCGGGAGTCGGACGTCCAGCTGGGGTGGCCACATCAACGACTGTACCCCAGCCAGCAGAGGATGTGCAGGCAGCAGGAGGCAGTGCACGGGCAGAGGCGCTGCAGCAGCAGCAACGTGGTGGGAGCCATGATGGCTCGGGGCTTTCGACATCGGAGGGGCAGGCATCGGCCGGAGGGCAGGAGGACCCAGGACAGGAAGTGTCTTCCGTGTGGCAGCGGTTGGGCCACGCCATAGATGCGGAGCAGCAGCGGGCGGAAGAGGCACGGCTCATGATGGTCAGGGCGGAGAACTCCATGCGGAGGGCCCTGAGGCGGGCCGAGTGCCTCGAGGCAATCCGCAGGGAGTTTGGGGTGAACATGTGGACGGCCCTGCGGACCCTCGGGGCCATGGAGGAGGACCATCTCCGGGACATTGAGCAGGAGTTCGATGATGCCATGGCCCAGAACATCCCGAAGTGAGCCGTCGGACTAGCCCGCTGCCCTTGTAAATAGTTCTGTAGTTAGTGTTAGGTTTCCTTTGGTTTAGCATTTTTTTGGGACCTTTTGGACAATGGGCCACATTTTTGTATATAGTTTATTTTTTTAGGTAGTGTTATTAGATAGGTTTCATTTCTTCGGTTGGGATCATGGACCCTGGATTGTTTATCTGTCTATAGTTGACTTTTGGATTTTCATTTTTTTTAATGATTTCCCCATGGAGCAATGGTTTTCGATTTTAATTTTCCATTGGATTTACTTTTGTGGACTGTGACTTTGGACACCTTTCCTTTGCATTATGATTTGTGGTTTTGCATTATTTCACGTACCTGCTGTTTTTTTTATTTTTTATTTCCATTATTGTTTGTTTATTTTTGATTCAATTTATGTTGCTTTTAATACATATTTTTTCTTCAAACTTCAATGTGTAGTATCATCTCATTGGTTTCATGCATATCATGATATGGGTTTTGACATTCACTGACACCCATTGGGTGTATCTGAGGGACATGTGTTCATTTCCAAACTTGCAATTGGGGTTCTATCATGTTTTTGCCATTTCTAAGTGGGTGGATGCAATACTCAGGTGGGTGTTTGGCATTTGGAGGCTGACCATAAGGGCCAGGGATCTAGATTGTGGTGACATATTCGCTGGGGGACATGAGTGGGGGCCTGGTGGAGGCTGCCCCTGGATGCTGGGGGGTGGGGGTGATAGGGGACATGTGTGGGGGCCTGGTGGAGGCTGCCCCTGGATGCTGGGGGTGGGGGTGCAGGGAGACATGAGTTGGACATGAGTGGGGGCCTGGTGAAGGCTGCCCCTGCACTGCTGGGGGTTGGGGGTGATGGTAGACATGAGTGGGGGCCTGGTGGAGGGTGCCCCTGGTGGCTGGGGGGTGGGGGTGGTGGGAGACATGAGTGGGGGCCTGGTGGAGGCTGCCCCTGCACTGCTGGGGGGTGGGGGTGCAGGGGGACATGTGTGGGGGCCTGGTGGAGGCTGCCCCTGGATTCTGAGGGGTGGGGGTGCAGGGGGACATGAGTTGGACATGAGTAGGGGCCTGGAAGGGGCTGCCCCTGCACTGCTGGGGGGTGGGGGTGGTGGTAGACATGAATGGGGGCCTGGTGGAGGCTGCCCCTGGATGCTGGGGGGTGGGGGTGGTGGGAGACATGAGTGGGGGCCTGGTGGAGGCTGCCCCTGGATGCGTGGGGGTGGGGGTGGTGGGAGACATGAGTGGGGGCCTGGTGGAGGCTGCCCCTGCACTGCTGGGGGGTGGGGTGATGGTAGACATGAGTGGGGGCCTGGTGGAGGGTGCCCCTGGTGGCTGGGGGGTGGGGGTGGTGGGAGGCATGAGTGGGGGCCTGGAGGAGGATGCCCCTGCACTGCTGGGGGGTGGGGGTGATGGTAGACGTGAGTGGGGGCCTGGTGGAGGCTGCCCCTGGTGGCTGGGGGGTGGGGGTGGTAGTAGACATGAGTGGGGGCCTGGTGGAGGCTGCCCCTGCACTGCTGGGGGGTGGAGGTGCAGGGGGACATGTGGGGGGACCTGGTGGAGAGTGCCCCTGGATGCTGGGGGGTGGGGGTGGTGGTAGACATGAGTGGGGCCTGGTGGAGGCTGCCCCTGCACTGCTGGGGGGTTGGGGTGCAGGGGGACATGTGTGGGGGCCTGGTGGAGGCTGCCCCTGGATGCTGGGGGGAGGGGTGCAGGGAGACATGAGTTGGACATGAGTGGGGGCCTGGTGGAGGCTGCCCCTGCACTGCTGGGGGTGGGGGTGATGGTAGACATGAGTGGGGGCCTGGTGGAGGGTGCCCCTGGTGGCTGAGGGGTGGGGGTGGTGGTAGACATGAGTGGGGGCCTGGTGGAGGCTGCCCCTGCACTGCTGGGTGGTGCGGGTGATGGTAGACATGAGTGGGGGCCTGGTGGAGGGTGTCCCTGGAAGCTGGGGCGTGGGGGTGGTGGTAGACATGAGTGGGGGCCTGGTGGAGGGTGCCCCTGGTGGCTGGGGGGTGGGGGTGGTGGTAGACATGAGTGGGGGCCTGGTGGAGGCTGCCCCTGCACTGCTGGGTGGTGCGGGTGATGGTAGACATGAGTGGGGGCCTGGTGGAGGGTGTCCCTGGATGCTGGGGGGTGGGGGTGGTGGTAGACATGAGTGGGGGCCTGATGGAGGCTGCCCCTGCACTGCTGGGGGGTGGGGGTGCAGGGGGACATGTTGTGGGGGCCTGGTGGAGCGTGCCCCTGGATGCTGGGGGTGGGGGTGGTGGTAGACATGAGTGGGGGCCTGGTGGAGGCTGCCCCTGCACTGCTGGGGGGTGGGGGTGCAGGGGGACATGTGTGGGGGCCTGGTGGAGGCTGCCCGTGGATGCTGGGGGGTGGGGGTGCAGGGGGACATGAGTTGGACATGAGTGGGGGCCTGGTGGAGGCTGCCCCTGCACTGCTGGGGTGTGGGGGTGGTGGTAGACATGAGTGGGGGCCTGGTGGAGGCTGCCCCTGGATGCTGGGGGGTGGGGTGGTGGGAGACATGAGTGGGGGCCTGGTGGAGGCTGCCCCTGCACTGCTGGGGGGTGGGGGTGATGGTAGACATGAGTGGGGGCCTGGTGGAGGCTGCCCCTGCACTGCTGGGGGGTGGGGGTGCAGGGGGACATGTTGTGGGGGCCTGGTGGAGCGTGCCCCTGGATGCTGGGGGTGGGGGTGGTGGTAGACATGAGTGGGGGCCTGGTGGAGGCTGCCCCTGCACTGCTGGGGGGTGGGGGTGCAGGGGGACATGTGTGGGGGCCTGGTGGAGGCTGCCCGTGGATGCTGGGGGGTGGGGGTGCAGGGGGACATGAGTTGGACATGAGTGGGGGCCTGGTGGAGGCTGCCCCTGCACTGCTGGGGTGTGGGGGTGGTGGTAGACATGAGTGGGGGCCTGGTGGAGCCTGCCCCTGGATGCTGGGGGGTGGGGGTGGTGGGAGACATGAGTGGGGCCTGGTGGAGGCTGCCCCTGGATGCTGGGGGTTGGGGTGGTGGGAGACATGAGTGGGGGCCTGGTGGAGGCTGCCCCTGCACTGCTGGGGGGTGGGGGTGATGGTAGACATGAGTGGGGGCCTGGTGGAGGGTGCCCCTGGTGGCTGGGGGGTGGGGGTGGTGGGAGACATGAGTGGGGGCCTGGTGGAGGCTGCCCCTGGTGGCTGGGGGGTGGGGGTGGTGGGAGATATGAGTGGGGGCCTGGTGGAGGGTGCCCCTGGTGGCTGGGGGGTGGGGGTGGTGGTAGACATGAGTGGGGGCCTGGTGGAGGCTGCCCCTGCACTGCTGGGGGGAGGGGGTGATGGTAGACATGAGTGGGGGCCTGGTGGAGGGTGCCCCTTGTGGCTGGGGGTGCAGAGGGACATGCGTTGGTGGGCAGTAGTGCAAGGTGACATGTGGGTTGGCTGGGGGGCATGGCCATGGTGGATGGGGTGCCTGCGGGACATGTGCAGGGTAGGCCCCTGTGGTGTGGGCCACCTGCAGCGGCCATGCAGTGTGTAGAGGGAACACCTGGGAGGACCCACATGTGCAATTCACGTGTGGTGCTCCCCGCGCACCCCTGGAATACACGTACCCTGATGGAATCGCGTGTGATACTTCCTGCGCACCCCTGAAATACACGTACCCTGCTGCTTTTGCGTGTGATACTTCCTGCGCACCCCTGGAATACACGTACCCTGCTGCTTTTGCGTCTGATACTTCCCGCGCACCCCTGGAATACACGTACCCTGATGGAATCGCATGTGATACTTCCCGCGTACCCCTGAAATACACGTACCCTGCTGCTTTTGCGTGTGATACTTCCCGCGCACCCGTGGAATACACGTACCCTGCTGTTTTTGCATGTGATACTTCCCGCGCACCCCTGGAATACACGTGCCCTGATCGAATCACGTGTGTTACTTCCCACCCACCCCTGATGTACACGTACCCAGGACAATCGCGTGTGGAACTTCCCGCGAACCACTGAAATACACGTTCCCCGCTTGGCGTTTGCTGTTTGGCAGCCCTGTGAACTGGTCCAGGGTTAGCGCAGCCCTTCCTTTGCGATGATTTGGGGATTTTGAAGGCTTTTCCTTGCGCGAGGGCGTTCTTGGGGGCGTAACTGGCGCTGCTGCAGGGTCGCTGTGCCACTCTGCGCCACGGCTGGTTTCGGAGGCTAAAATCCATGAATACGCTGTGCGATTAGAAGGATTTTTTCGCGCGCGGCTGGCGCAGTGTATCGCACGGGGACACTGTGCGCCAGCCGCGTGCGCCAGTTTTGTGCGAACTTCTATGAATTACCCTGTAAGTGTGCCTGTTTGGGAAAGTGATTTAAAGAGACTAGGGCATTGAAAACATTAAGGGGCGGATTCATGGAATGTTTTGCACGGCTCTATGTGATTTGCACCGCTGAAAAGTGACTTTACACTGCTGTGTATTTTGTCATTGCAGAGTCCTTGTGTACTGCAAAAATTACATTGTACTGACTTTGCACTGCAAAAGTACACCTTGCACAGTTCCATGAATGTGCCACTTTGTAGCTGAGTGCATTGTGATTTACAGTAATGGGGAGAAGGCAATCTACACTTCTCCGTGCTTCATCTTCATGGCGCTGGTTGTGAAACGGTGATCTCATTTGAGCTCCACGGTTCGGCTCTCACCTCTGCTTACAACATTTGAGGTTGACGCTTTTTACCTCCAATAACTACTTTTGAAACTGGCCCTTTTTAACATTATTTTAGAGCTTTCGTTTTGAGGTTTCCACATAATAAAAACACTAAAAACAATACAGTATGGGGTTGCAGTTATGGCATCTCTATATAGTGATATATTGATTGAAATATGTGCAGCAATTTGGACAACCTTTTCTCATGTTTTGCCTTTCTTAAAGTGCACGTACCTTTCAATGTAAAGTTTTGGTGACTGCTTTGTTGGAGACATTAACCTAATGCGTGCTACAACGTGGGGAGTATTTTATCCTGTCTTACTTTTCTGAGAGTACCTTTCAATGTTTAGTTGTGTTGCCTGTGGGTGAGCGTGAATCCCTAAAATAAAGATGGTAGCCTTCCACAGAGTGCTTGATACTGCCACTGGCCTTTTCAGATGGAAGTCAGTTGCTGTCAAGTGTGAATGGCTGGCGGAGGATTGGGGCGGGGGTCATCGGGGAGTGTACTGCACAGTAGATTGGTTCTGTTTGTGATGTATGTAGTTTATAGAAATATACCACAGGCATTCAAATATATTTGTCTACTGAAAAAAAGAGACAAGGAGAAATAAATATATATATATATATATATATATATATATATATATATATATTCAGTGAAAAAACTTTGGTAAAGAGACGTTATGGTTAAGTTGCGTTTCTAAAAACCTATGAAATTCAGTGAAAAAACGTTGTTAGAGGGTCGTTATGGTTCCAAGTAAAACCGAAAAACCCCTGAAATTCACCAGTTATGGTAAGCTAAGCAACCATAACTCGCGCCACCACCGTGCACTGCTAAGACTAATACCCAGGACATCAAAGATGACATCACAAATGTCATTGATGACATGATGACATCACATGTCTGGCTCCACTTTTTTTCCTTTACTGACATATCTAGGCCACATGGTTTTCTTCAGTAACAGTTAGGAATTAAAAGTGGAAAAGGTAGTATATTTGTAGACTTATCCTTCAAGTATGTTCTTACAGTAATTCCCTTAGCGTCCAGTCAAATTATGTGATATATATGTATAGGGTAAGTAGCAGCTTTGAAACAGAGCAATCATTTCTCTGCATAAAGGTAATCAGTTAGGTTATGAACACTTTCTGCTACTACTGCTGTTTTTTTTCTTACTTAAATTTCCTTGTATATACTCATATTTGTATGTGGTGTTGTCTCTTTGTGTTTTGTCTATAATAATGCCATTATGTAGTAAGTGGGTTTTATTACCTACTTATCACATGTTTCACAGTACGCAAAACTCTAATAAGAAAACAGTTATCATTTCACTATTCAACATGGCAAGCTTATGAATATTGCCTCTCCATCATGTATGCTGCACACAATGCCTATGTTTCTACATTATTACCTTAGTATACTGGATGGAACTTCATAATAGAATGCTATTTATATCAATGCATTGCTTAATGCACTAATTAGCACTTGATATTTATTCCAATGATCCTTGACACTTTTTTTTAATTAACATTACAATAAGAATCCCTTGTACAGACTTTTCATGAAAGGTAAATGCACATGTGATGTCATCAGTGATGTCATCAATGACATTTATGATGTCATCTTTGATTTCCTGGGTGTTAGTCTTAGCAGTGCACAGTGGTGGCGCGAGTTATGGTTGCTTAGCTTACCATAACTGGCGAATTTCAGGGGTTTTTCGGTTTTACTTGGAGCCATAATGTCTCTCTAACAACGTTTTTTCACTGAATTTCATAGGTTTTTAGTAGCGCAACTTAACCATAACGTCCCTTTAACAAAGTTTTTTCACTGAATTTCATAGGTTTTTAGTAGCGCAACTTAACCATAATGTCTCTTTAACAAAGTTTTTTCCCTGAATTTCATAGGTTTTTAGTAGCACAATTTAACAATAATAACTTTGACTTTATGTACATGTAATATGGAACATACTGAACCCCTTCTACTTAATTTGATGTCTGCGAACCTTTTTGATGTCCGCGGACATGTTCGGACAACAGTACCACTACCAAAAAACTCTGGGGGGGTATGTTTAATTGTTATATCATAACATAGTAACATTTAAAAAATTCACAAAGTAGCACACATACATATTATATGTAGTAATACATAAGAAATGTAACCCAAGTATGTAACACACTAACCATTCATTTAAATACAATATGTTCTAAAATGGAATATACCAAAAGAAGATAAATTGGCTTCCAACATAATTACCTCACAGACACTCCACAACTAAGAGCAAGACAAGACCTACAGAGTACTCAGAATATATCTTACCTGAAATAGTAAGTGTACTTCATTTTACTCATATATTTATAAACTTTCTGTACTAGATAAAAAAAAAATATATATCTTTTTTTTTCTCACAGAAATGTCTAGTACTCTGGAATAGATAGAGGAGCATTTCCCACATCAGGAAATGTCAGAAGATAGTGAAGCTAATGGTACACACTTTACAATATAAACCATTTAACTATTATTATTTTATATATATTTAACATATATATATTTTTTTGTACAGAGCATAGCAACATAGAAAATACCTCTGAAGAAACTGTTACGGATAACACTCTTGAAAGCATAAAAGAAAAAATGGATTTATTGTTGACCAATTTTAATAATTTGAAAACTTTTGTTGAGGATCATTTTAAAACAAAAACCTCATACCATTGTCCCACATGTACTTGTCCCCCCTCACCATATCCCAGTCAATTATCCCCAAACCCTCTCCATAACCCAAAATGTTTTGATGAGACTTCCATCCCTTCTTCACCTGATACCAATCATGTTGAAACCCCTAATTCTCCTCTTTTTGTTTCCGTTTCTGCCTCACCTTCTCTGTCATAAATTGTTAATATATGTTAAATAAAGTTACATTTTTATATTGTGTTGGAATTAGTTTCAGTTTTATTTTTAAAAACAATTTATGTGTCCGCGGCAGCGCGGTTGTTCTGAAATGTTCGTAAATAAATGAAAATGGAGGTGTCCTGAAGAACACTATACCTGTCCGTACTGTTCGCTAGCAAGTTGAAACTGTTCTAGAACACACGTGGTGTCCTGAAATGTTCGTAAATAAACGAAAATGGAGGTGTCCTGAAGAACACTATTCTTGTGCCTAGTGTTCGCTAGCAAGTTGAAACTGTTCTAAGAACACAAGTGGTGTCCTGAAATGTTCGTAAATAAATGAAAATGGAGGTGTCCTGAAGAACACTATACCTGTCCGTAATGTTCGCTAACAAGTTGAGACTGTTCTAAGAACACACGCAATGTCCTGAAATGTTCGTAAATAAACAAAAATGGAGGTGTCCTGAAGAACACTATACCTGTCTGTATTGTTCGCTAGCAAGTTGAAACTGTTCTAAAAACACATGTGGTATCCTAAAATGTTTGTAAATAAACGAAAATGGAGGTGTCCTGAAGAACACTATACCTGCCCATAATGTTCGCTACCAAGTTGAAAGTGTTCTAAGAACACAAGCGGTGTCCTGAAATGTTCGTAAATAAACGAAAATGGAGGTGTCCTGAAGCACAGTATACCTGTCCGTACTGTTCGCTAGCAAGTTGAAACTGTTCTAAGAACACACGCTGTGTTCTGAAATGTTCGTAAATAATCGAAAATGGAGGTGTTCTTAGGACGCTATGTCTGTCTGTATTGTTCGCAAGGAAGTTAAACTGTTCTAAGAACAAACGGTTGTCCGTAACTGTTCGTTTGACCTGTGACGCACTTTTAATTACTTCAGGACCCGAACAGTGTCCCTAGAACATCAACGCGCATGCGCAAACCAATGTCCATGCATTTGGTGTCCTGCGGACAGCCGCTTCCTTCGCAAACATGTTCGTGAAGCGATCATGTGACCGTGCCAACTCTGATCACGTTTTCTGAATGCGGACACTGTTCGTGTCCCCGAACAATTTAAAAGTACATTTTCAAGTAATCCACAATACTTCTCAATAAAAACTCACCATAGCACAAGTCCCACATACTAATCTTGAGTGTCTACATTCTTTTTGAAACCTTTTGAACCTTTTTTTGTGTTCAATCTGTCCGCGGACAGCGCGCATGTCCGTGAACCGCGTACAAGCACCCCTATAAAAGACCACGCCCTAGAGCTTACTATCATTGTGTTTCTGGCTATTCTTCAGAAACAGCGATTTTTGCTGCCACCTGCAGATTACACCATCATCGAGATGGCATCCATGGCTGAACTACTGCCACCTGGTGCTGCACCTGCTTCAGCACCACCCCCACCCCCTCCACCACCACCACCTCCCAAAGGGCCTGAAGAGGGGAACAGGAGTGAGGATGCCGAGGAGGAAGAAGAGGATGACGAGAATGAGGTAGTGGAAATCCCTACTACCCGCACTAGGCATGAGTCTTGGGTGTGGCGGTTATTTACCATTCATGGGAATGGTCCTAAGGCTTGTGCGAACCAAGTCACCTGCAATGAGTGCAAAATGGTACTCAGTCGCGGGAGGCATGGTTCGTATAGCTTTGGGACCACTACCATGAAGCGACACCTCAAGTAATTTCACTCTGGGGTCGTTCGCAAGTTTGTACCTTGCGAGGAGCGTAGTAGGTTGATTTCCTCTACTTCATCCTCCGTTTCCGATCCTGTCACCACAAGAAACACCTCTGTGGGACAGCGTCTTCCTCAAGCTGCCTCTCAGGCCATACATGACCCTTATCTTTTGAGTGTCACCGTTGTGTGTATGTACTGCGACACAGTACTCTGCAGGGGGGAGCGACTTCGTAGTGCTTTTGAGACTATCGTCTCAGAGCACGAGAAGACCTGCTCACTACCCAAATAAAACCCACTCTAAATCTTGCTCTCTCAGCTTGCCCTTTCTTATCTCTGTGGTTGGTGTCCCCCCTTTACTCTCCTTTCCCCTCCTCTCCTAGTGTGTCGTGTATAAAAACCCCAAAAAAATATTAAATAACAAAAATCAAAAAAAAATAAGGCTCTTTTCAGAGCCGCCTTTCACAGTTAAAAAATAGAAGTGAAAATAAATGAATCAGGGCCCTTTGTATTTTTTAGAAGTCCGCGCACAGTCCGCGGACATCTAAAATTTTGGGGTGCTACCCTATTATAACCATTGCAATCTTCTCTGGTAGGAAGTGGTGGCTCTGAAAAGAGCCTGTGGGAGGTGTTTGTGTTTCAAAAATTATAAATACTCAACACCTACTGCTGTAATTCTAAAAAAGGTTGCAATACATTTTGTATGTTTCTTAGAAAAATGTAAATCTGATTGCCAGAATAAGTTAGATGTACTCCATCTCTGTGAAAAATGTATGTACTACGAAACATAATATTTTCATTGTGAAAAGAGGACATGCCAAAATCTCTTAGGAAGGCACAAACAGCCTTATTGACATTGTGCCTTGCTTTCTCCATTTGTGGACCAAATGAAGAAGAACAAAGCCACATTTGTCTCTGCGCAATCCGTGAAAAAATTACTTGAGAATTTGGAAACATGTCCATGACCTTCCCAAGTCCTTCTTTCATTGCAAATTGCAAAGAAATTCCAGACACATATCCTAAACTGTTCCCTCCACAATGAATTATAATTATATCTGGATGTTGCTCTGTCTCCAAAGTAGCACAGAGAGGTAACAAGTCCAACCACTTCATTCCACGTACTCCATGCCAGTGTACTTCCACATGTGGGAATCCAAGATCTACAGCTACTCCACAGGTTTCTGCATGCACCTTCAACCAATGTAGCCATGAGTCTCCCAAAATCCAAACAATCTGTTTTCTGAAACACACAGCCATAGCTATCTGTTCTTCTCTCAGCAAAAAGATCTGAGAAACTCTCCCGTGGCAGAACGCAGCCACTAAACTTTCCTGACCAATCCGTTTCAGTGCTCATTCTCATTTGCATGACTTCTGAATCCAAAAATCCCTGGATGTAACACCCGATGTCCGGGAACTACTGCCATATCTGCGGACATATCATAACATGAACAGCCCTTCTACCATTTCCACTTCACTCTCTGTGCCATTCCCTCATTGGATGTAGCTAAGAAGTCACATGACCATCCACCAATCACATTCAAGACCTCTACATCTAACTGCATCATCATAGATCAGCACTGCAAATGTACTGTGAATCTCTCTGAGTACAAGTATCATATCATTGGCAAGCACCATCTACAAGAAATACAAGAAATACTGAACAAGTCTCCAAGATTTCTACTTGCGGCTCCCTGCATATCCATATGCATGAACATCTCCTAAAATCAACTTTCACTTACAAACCTTTATACTATTTAATCTCTTTATACACACACACACACACACTCAAATCATGTTAAACTAACATTTTTTAAATGAAATATATAGACTACATATAGTCAAACAAAATTGCATGCACACTATATTCAAATCTCAAATAATAATACTTGTACAATTACATATTTTTTTAATTTCTTTATTTATTTAATTACTTACATTTACATAGGACAAGCAGCCCATGTCATTGAGGCACTATTACTTGGAAGAGCTTATAGTAAAGATATTTTGTTTGCTACAGTTAGTAATTGCAATACAATTTGTTCATTAAGAACATATCATATGTATTCAACTGGTGCAACGTATCTTATGTAAAAAAGATAGTTTTAATGATTTTGAGGAAGGCGCTGAGGATGCCAATTAAAAATTAAAAACAGTGCTATATACAAACAAAATTACTAATTTGTTTCTTTTACAATTGCAGTGAAGACCATTCTCCTGAAAAGAAGCAGCCGAATTTGAAGTACAAAGAACAACTAAGAAGTAACCTGCTCATTTTAGAAGAAAAGTAAGTAGAATATCACCAAAATATTTGTATTATTACTCAAACACACTTTAAGGTTAATTCATGCTATTTCTGTGCCTAAAAATAGAGATTCTGCACCATTCTGTGCAAAAATCCCCATGTCTTAAACAGCGATTTACAGTCGGAATGGCCCACAAATTCCTATTTTTTGACACACAAATTTCCCAACTCAACCGCTAGAATTTAGATGTTATAGAACAAACAACTGTTTTAATTGTATAGCCTTAGCTATACTATTAATACTTCTCCACACCACTAGCTTACTTTTTTCTGTCCTCTGAACCCCAGTTTAGTAACACATTAATTCAATAATACCCATCCCTACTAGTTGTAGTTCCCAATGCACAATCACACACCATTACATCTTTATCATCTTACTCAAACACTCATGCACACACCACACATACATTGCAGAACACCCCAACCCATATCTTCTTTATTTTTTTCAACAGACCCTAAAGAATGCCTACCAAAAATCAAGTCCGTAGAAAGCAACGCAGAAGTAGAGCAAATGAAAATAAAAGTGTCCAACATAAGCATCCATCTCTAGCACAATTTGTAAAAAAGTTGAAACAAAACAGCTAATACAGTCATTTAGTGAAACAAAAGAAGTTTCAAGTACAAAAACGTTGCCTCCTCTATCAAAATGTAAAGCAAACCAAAAAACAATTAACAGAAAAACAGCTATCACTACAGATAAAACTGCTTCTTTAAATCTTGATATAGTTCAAAGTAGGCATACCAAGAAAAGTATTTTAGCCAAAATGTTCCGTCACAAAGTCCTTCAAAATCATATAAAAACAGGAAAGAAACCAGGTTCAACGCTTAAAACCTATCATAGGAAATTAATCTTAGAAGCGTTGATAGACAGTGCAATTCTTCTCAAAAGAAAGTTATTTATTTTAGTGTTAAACAAAATGAAACCACTAACAAAACTAATACCAAATTACAAAAAAGACTTCTCAATAAATGAAATGTCAACAGAAAGAACTTCTTAAGTATCTGCGCAGGTGAATGGAGTAACACTACGCACACAGAACCATATTTTAATGAAGAAGCGTACAAACAAAAGCAAACCAATACAATTGCCATACATAGTAGTGGTCGAGGTTATGAAAAAGCTAATAATACCATAATGGAACAAGAAGTACTCCTTACAAAAATATGCACTGAAAACTTAGAATTACCCCTCCATTCAACTGAATCAGAACGTCTAGTGTACAAATGGCCATGCACGTCAATTTGTAACATTCCCAGACAATTTTTCAAGTCTTTATGCCAATTCCTTAATCAATATGTGAAAAGCAAAGACAAAATCAAAATTAAACTACTGCAAAATATGGATACCTATCCAGTTTGCAAGTACACAGTACTACAAGAACATTCATTGGCCTGCATTACAGGACCTACTTGCAAAACCACCTTCCATGATATCAAAAGGATATCAACACATCATTCAACTATAAGAAATCTAGTTTATAAACTGTACTTTGCTAAAAGTCCTGCTTTAGCACTAGCCAATTTAAATAACATTCTTCTACATGGTACAGCAAAACACCTACTAGAAGAAATCGACTTTATCCAGAAAAAATATTTTGGAAGTGAAACCCACTTACAGAATGAAACAGCTGTAAACCAAATTAGTAACAATTCTACACATGGCAACCTTTTACTACACATATACAAAAAAGAAATACTAAAATGTAAAAGTACATCAGCTGATGTACCAAACCATGTGTGTGTATGTTGCCGCAGACCTTTTTATAAAAGTAACACAAAAACTGTAGACCTATCATACAAAATAGAAGACAATGAAGATTCTAAATGGTTTGAATTAGCTCTCTACCTTATAGCAGAAAACAAATACGAAATAACTGACCCCGTAAGTGCACTACAAAACTTGACAACAACCAAACTCCTTCACGTGCTATCACAAATAATTTGGAATGATATCCACTACCAAAACCCTTTCAACAACTTAATGTATATGAGAGCATCATAATTCAAACAGTGCACCCATTTCAAGCAATAATACGCCTTCAACCAAAAACTGCAAAATTACCTCCCTCTGAATTAGTGAAAGGTATTCGTGGAAAAGTAGTGTATTTACCATTAGATCTAAAAGAAAACATGCACACTCTAGGAGTGCAACGTCCAATGCAACAATCTTTAATTATCTTGGTAAATGGAGTACCTACAAAAGACAAAAAAAATTTGGCAACAGCCGGTAGATTTACATAAAGTTAGAGAAGCCTGGCAATATCTTAAAGAGAATAATGAATATTACAACAAAATTAATATTGACGAAAACTTGAAGGATACAACTGAAATAATTCAAGAGACACAAGCAGCTGGTCAATTTGAGCTACTAGATCCTGCTACAATGTCAAACACTTTAGACCATTATACAATTCATCCATTACACTCTAATGACACCATAGAAGATGCACTGGAAACGTACCAAATGCGTCAAACAAAAGGATCACCAATCAGCATATGGGAATAAAGTATAGAAGCACATGCTTTTCCTCTACTCTTTCCTACTGGCAAAGGAGGAAGGTACGATGATAGACTTATTCAAATATCAGCATCAGAATACCGCTCATTACGGATGTATTCTAAAGATCCCAGATTTAGACAACACATATTAAAATCAGGATCACACTTTCAAAATATGACAGCTACACAATTATTACAAACAGTGCAACAAAAAGATGATGTTTTACAATCAAATATTACAAATCTATTAGCAAATATGCGTGGTACTAAAGAGTACTGCTTTCGACGTCATGGAGATGTACATTGTATGATCAGAAACCTTGGCCAACCCACTTGGTTTGTTAAATTGAGTTGTGCAGAATATGCATGGGAAGATTTACATGATTTCCCACGCATATCAAACAAAAACAAAACAAACAAAGATATACTAACACCTGGAGAACTTTGTTCTCTGGATCCTGTTAATGTTTCAAGATATTTTCACGATCGCTTCATTGCTATGCTACATTTTATTTGTAACAAAACTGTTCCTCCCCTTGGAGAAGTGAAACACTTCTTTTGGAGAAAAGAATACCAAGCCAGAGGAGCGCCACATGTCCACATGCTTTTATGGATTAAAGATGCTCCTAAATTTGGTCAAGACAGTGATGCCACTGTTTTACAGTTTATTGAAAAATATGTCACTTGTGAAATTCCATCGGAATCCAAAAATAGTGATCTTCATGCACAAATTTTACAATTTCAAAGACACAAATGTGGCAAATATTGTCGTCGCAAATACAAAAACAAAGGGAAATACTACACCAAATGCTGATTTGGTTTCCCTAGACCAGTTACAAATACAGGTCAAGTCAACAACCTCATGTCTTCAGTTAGACATAGTGTTAAAGGTAAGTCACCAAAAAATACATATTACATAAAAAGAAAAGAAGAAGAAAAATATATCGATGATTACAGTGCAATCATTGCCCGCTTATGGAATGCAATCATAGATGTGCAGTACATTCCAGACAATTCTACTGCAGTTGCACGATATGTCACAGCATACTTAACCAAAGCAGAAAAGACAGAGCTGCCTGACCTCTGGAATGACCTGTCATCAGATAAAACAGTATCTCAAAAATTATACAGCGTGGGCATAAAAATGCTGTCCCATAGAGAATGTGGATCCTATGAAGCAGCTGATCATTTAACTGGTACTGCACTGTATGGTAAATCTGAAAATATAGTATGGCTAAGTCTTGGTCCAGCTAAATCTAGAAAAAGAGTTCTAAAATCATACGAAGATATAGAAACAATAGCCAAACATGATCCCAACAGCCAAGACATTTTAAAAAACAATTTATTAGACACATACTACCCAAACAGGAGTACCACTTTGGAAACCATGTGTCTATACCACATAGCCCAAAACTACACATACAAAAATAATAAAAACCTGATGAAAAAAAATGGTAAATACATAGTGACAAACTGTGAAGGCAGCTTAGTAAAACTCACCAAACCGAATTTAATTAATAATATCAAATTGTCATTAAAGACTCCTCAACATAAAGAAGTATATTACATGTCCCTGCTACAACTCTTTAAACCATGGATAAAAGAAGAAGAAATACTAGATAACTATGACTCATATGGAGACGCTTTCAAAGCAAATGAATGCACTATAACTGATGTAAACTTTACACAGTACAAAACAATGTTGCACAATGAACAGCAACTCGAAGAAGAACTCCAGGCCCAACTAGATAAGGACCCTCCTGACAGTAGTCAACCTTCTGTAAAAGGAAGCCAAGAACCACTGGGAGAGCCACTAATAACAAATGAGGCAGAATTAGCTATGATAGAAGTAGAAAACACCAAGGGCCTGATTCATGGAACGTTTTCCTATGGGATTGCACCATTATAAAACACTTCCATGAATCAGGCCCCATGTGTCAGTACGAAGATAAAGAAGACTTAACTATACTACAATCAAAACTAAACAATGAGCAACATAGCATTTTTCAAGAAGTAAAAAAAGAAATTGCACATGGTGTACAACATGAAAACAAAGAATGCACCTGCCAAAATTACAAACCTATACTATTGTACGTCAGTGTGAAGCTGGTTCTGGCAAAACATTCCTAATCAAAATCATCAGTAAGTTCCTTCAACAATTGACAAACAACAAACTGTCAGCTGTTGTCACTGCCCCCACAGGTTTAGCTGCCTACAACAGAGGTGGTGTCACTTTACACCGATTACTACTCCTGCAGAAGCTGCAATGGAAGTAAGTCTGTATTGTTCTCTGGCAAGTTGAATGTGTTCTAAGAACACTCGTGGTGTCCTGAAATGTTCGTAAATAAACAAAATGGGGGTGTCCTGAGGACGCTGTCCGTATTGTTCGATGTCAAGTTGAATGTGTTCTAAGAACACTCGCGGTGTCCTGAAATGTTCACAAATAAACAAAATGGGGGTGTCCTGAGGGCGCTGTCCGTATTGTTCGAATGCAAGTTGAATGTGTTCTAAGAACACTCGCGGTGTCCTGAAATGTTCGCAAATAAAAAAATGGAGGTGTTCTGAGGACGCTGTCCGTATTGTTCTCTTGCAAGTTGAATGTGTTCTAAGAACACTTGTGGTGTCCTGAAATGTTCATAAATAAACAAAATGGGGGTGTTCTGAGGACGCTGTCCGTTTTGTTCGTTGTCAAGTTTAAAGTGTTCTAAGAACACTCACGGTGTCCTGAAATGTTCATAGGTGGTGTCCTGAAGACGCTGTCCGTATCGTTCTCTGGCAAGTTGAATGTGTTCTAAGAACACTCGCGGTGTCCTGAAATGTTCTTAGGGGGTGTCCTGAAGATGCTGTCCGTATTGTTTGCTGGCAAGTTGAATGTGTTCTAAGAACACTCGCGGTGTTCTGAACTGTTCGCAAATAAACGAAATGGGGGTGTTCTGAGGACGCTGTCTGTATTGTTCGTTGTCAAGTTGAAAGTGTTCTAAGAACACTTGTGGTGTCCTGAAATGTTCATAAATAAACAAAATGGGGGTGTTCTGAGGACGCTGTCCGTTTTGTTCGTTGTCAAGTTTAAAGTGTTCTAAGAACACTCACGGTGTCCTGAAATGTTCATAGCTGGTGTCCTGAAGACGCTTTCCGTATCGTTCTCTGGCAAGTTGAATGTGTTCTAAGAACACTCGCGGTGTCCTGAAATGTTCTTAGGGGGTGTCCTGAAGATGCTGTCCGTATTGTTTGCTGGCAAGTTGAATGTGTTCTAAGAACACTCGCGGTGTTCTGAACTGTTCGCAAATAAACGAAATGGGGGTGTTCTGAGGACGCTGTCCGTATTGTTCGTTGTCAAGTTGAAAGTGTTCTAAGAACAGTCGCAGTGTCCTGAAATGTTCGTAGGGGGTGTCCTGAAGACGCTGTCTGTATTGTTCGCTGGCAAGTTGAATGTGTTCTAAGAACACTCACGGTGTCCTGAAATGTTCACAAATAAAAAATGGGGGTGTTCTGAGGACGCTGTCCGTATTGTTCGTTGGCAAGTTGAAAGTGTTCTAAGAACACTCAAAATGTCCTCGGACATTAAAAGTTTCCATAGGCCATAGTTGAACTGTTTGACTCTATGGGTGTGATATGCTGCAGTGGTTGTTGCCAGGGCATAGAGTGTTGGGTTTATGGCCAGGGCAATTTGGCCATGCACACAAGACTCTGTGCCCTGGCCACTACCACCACAGCATATCACACTCATAGTGGCTTATAACTTTGAGTCAAAAACAAATTTATAAGGAACAAAGTTATAAGCCACTATGGGTGTGATATGCTGCGATGGTTGTACTTATTATAATATACTTACTGTTTGGTTTAGTAACTGGAGTACATGTATTTCTTGTTCAATTCTGTGATAAAAGAAAATAGCTAGTTAGTATTAGTATTTTGTAATGAATTATTACATTGTATAATCAACAATTTCTTTTTTGGCCTCTCATATTTAGTAGATTACAAGAGCACTGTGCAATTTGCTCAGTGTCTGTGTTTGTTGCTAAAATCATTGGGTCTGTTTCTGTAATGCTACAGTTTATTTGTTTGTTTGTTTTCAGTGTTCACTTGTTGTTTCTGGCTAATGATTTATACATTGGCTTGTTGCAGTTTTTTGGAGCAGTAACATATTATTTATTTGTTTGGATATTGTAAAATTTTGGAGCACTTAGATACCAGTAGGCGTATTCTAACTATCTTTTTTTTAAATATATTTTAGTGGTATTGATTTATCTGTTTGCATATTGCTAAATTTTGGGACAGTTAGATACCATTTGGCCTATTCTAACTGTCTATTTTTTGCTCTAATTTAGTGGTATTCATTTATCTGATTAGTTGTTGTAGAATCTTTGGGCAGTTAGATAGCTTTTGGAATATTCTAACAGTTTACATTTTTTTTACTATAAGTTTACTTAAAGTTTAAGTACAGTTTAGTTATCAAATTTTGGTTTTAAGAACATTAAATAAGCATTTGTAAGATTTGCTGGTAATCTCTGCTTCAGAGTAATGGTACTATCATTACATTCAAACCATCCACATTTCTTTTTTACATATGCAGTGTAGTGCCCTGAATTGGTTGTGGCTCCTGCGTGGTAGATTATACCTATTGTTGGGAAGGTTTTCTTACCAAGTGATATTTGACCATGTGTGAATCCAGTTAGCTTGCAGTTGTTTTTGGTTCCATCTGCATTGTAACTGTAACGCTCACCTGGTTCCCACGGGGCGCTGGTCTAGTCTGGATTGCTGTGGCCTCTTCTAGCGTGATGCGCAGGACCCGGAACACCGATTGGACAGGACCTCCAAATCGTGCTTGCCTGGCCCGTAGGAATATCCTTCTGCAGATGAGAAAGGGGATTAACAGTCTGCAGAATAGTGTGCTAGCTCCCCCCTTTTCCTCTTCGTTCCTCTCTAACTTCCTCCAAACCCCGGTTTAAGCTCACCTTATGGTTTGGAAGGATGAACTCTCCATCCTGCTTCTGGTGCAGGGGCGCGCGTTCGTCCAGTTACTTCACTGGTTTTCAGAATGGCGCTGGCAAAATCCATTAGACTTTCCTGAGCGATGCGCCGTAAGTATGAAAGTTCAAAGTTCAAGTGAGGCCCCCTTTATGTTGTCTTTCTAACCTGTGATCTGTCCTTTATTTCAGGTGCAGAATGAAGGCGATGCGTCGAGGGGTTAAACTGCCGAGGTGAGTAGTGATGAGAGTGATCCCTCTAAATGTCCTTATCATTCCCCAGAAATGTCTCTTGTCCTTCCCCCATAGGGGCCGGGGTACTTTACCTGCCAACGGGGCGGCGCCGACCCGAAATGTGGAAGAAAAGCCGGTAAGTATTATGGCTGTTAATCAGGCTTTCCTTCTGTGTTCCTTCTGCTCACCTTTTGTTTCTTCCTCTCTTCCCTAGGTGCAGAGATGTGGCGTCCGATGCTGACAGCCGCGATGGAGCCGGGAGATGTCTCGAGGACAGGTGAGTGAAGCGTGGCGCTGCAGCGAGCAACGCGATGCTTTTAAATGGAAGTCTTTCTTCAGGGATGCTGGCGAGAAGATTCCGGATGCAGGTAAGAAGTTTGAAATAGTCCTTGGTTTTCACCTTTCTCTTCTCTTCCTTCCTTGCAGGTCTTCCAGGTTCGAGGCGGGCGTGGCTGGAGTCCAGGAGCAGGAGCAGACATGGTGAGCGTTAAGCTGCAGGAAGCAGAACAACGCGAAGCATGAGCTGCTGTCTGGGCGTGGCTTAAATAGCCTCCAAAGAAATCCCAGGTATGTATTCTTTCCCAACTAGGTATGTATCCTTCCCTGGCCACGCCCGAGTGAAAAAATAGTCCCTATGAAAAAATAGTCCCTTTCAGGTCTCAGGGAGGCCTGAAGCGTGCAGCATGGTCTGCATCAGGTAAGTGCACAAAACACCTCCCTTTATGAGCCTGGCGCCTACGGCGCCAGGACTGATGTCCAACATGAGCCTGGCGCCAAAGGCGCCAGGACTGAGTCCAAAGAGCCCCTATAAGGGGCCGCTGGGCTTTTACCCGAGGGCATGATGCCTGCTTCCGGGGGTGCTGGGCCTGGCCTGGTGCTCCGGGGGTAGGCATCATGACAGCACTCCCCCCCAAGGCCCCTCCCAAGGTCGTTCCTTCTGGAGGTTTCGGTTTGTTTGGGAAATTCCGATGGAACCTTTTTACCAGCCGAGGTGCATGTACGTGATCACTGGGTTCCCAAGACCTTTCCTGAGGCCCGTACCCTTTCCAATCAATTAGATAGAAAAGTTTTGATTTTGAGATCTTAGAATCCAAAATGTTCTTCACCTCGAATTCAGGCTCCCCATCTATCTGAATCGGTTCTGGTGGCTTTGTTAATCTGGTTCCTGGGTGCACTGGTTTCAAAAGTGACACATGAAAAACGGGGTGAATCCGCATGTTAGCTGGTAGATCGAGCTTGACTGCCACTGGGTTGATTATAGCTTTGATCGAGTAAGGGCCTAAATACCTTGGATTAAAAGTTCGAGGCCCCTTGAGTGATAGGTGTTTGGTAGACAACCATACTTGATCCCCTATTTGGTATGGAGGCGCCTCTCTTCGATGCAGATCCGCATTCTTTTTGTATTTCCCTTTCGCATGTTGCAAATGTTCAGTTGCATCCTTGAAGGCTTGAGTAATCGTAGAATGCAAATGGTCCACTGCGGGCATTTCAAGGCTCAGAGGTGAGTCCAAGTCTGAAGTACGAGGGTGATGTCCATATAGGGTATAAAAGGGGCTCTGACCAGTTCCAGAGTGTATCGAGTTATTGTATGCATATTCAGCCACCCATAAAATGTCCTTCCAATTACCCTCCGATTGGTGCAACATACATCGTAGATATTGTTCAAGGGTCTGGTTTGTTCTCTCCGTCTGACCATCAGTCTGTGGGTGGTGGCTGGTCGAGAGTCTTACGTCGATTTGTGCCAGTTGACAACACTTTTTCCAAAAATGAGAAATAAACTGGCTTCCCTGATCGGAGACTAGTATGGACAGGAATCCATGCAAACGGATGATATTTTCGAGGAATTCCTTGGCAAGAACAAAGGCTGAAGGTAAGCCTTTCAACGGAATAAAGTGGGCCATTTTGGAAAATAAATCCACCACGACCAGAATAGTATTGTAACCATTACAAGAGGGCAGGTCCGTGATAAAATCTAGTGACAGGGTGTGCCAAGGTGCTGGTGGAATGTCTAAGGGCTGAAGAAGACCGGCGGGTCTTGTCTTTTGACCTTTGTTTTGGGCACAAACTCCACAGGACATCACGAAAGATTTAATATCCTTTCGCCAGGAAGGCCACCAGAATTGTCGTTTAACCTTTTCCTCTGTTTTGGCAATGCCAGGATGTCCTTCCATCAGGGTATCATGATGACGGGAAATAACCAGTTCTTGCAATTCCTTTTCTGGCAAAAATAAGCGTCCTTGGAAGTAAGGTAAGCCATCCTTGACTGAAAAGTTAGACCCACTTTTGATCCAATCCTGCAAGGCTGAAGAGTCCAGGAATTGTTTCACTCGTGCTTGAATGTCTTCAAGGGTTTGTAAAGTGGTTATCCCCAAAATTCTTTGTTCGGGAATTATCGGCACAGTTTCTGAGTTTGTGTCTATTTCTTCCATTCCAATTCGGGATAGAGCGTCCGCCTTACCATTCTTATAGCCGGGGCGGTAGGTGATTACAAAATCGAACTCAGCAAAGAACAAAGCCCATCGGAGCTGTCGAGACGATTGAGCCTTGGCAGTTTTTAAATATTGTAAATTTCGGTGATCACGGTGATGGTATGCCGGGCGCCGAGGAGATAATGCCGCCAAGCCTTAAAGGTGGACTTAATGGCTAATAGTTCCTTATCGGTGATCGCATAATTTATCTCCGGCGGCGAGAACTTTCTGGACCAAAATGCTACGGGGTGTAGATGGTTGGTTTCAGGGTCTCTCTGAGACAGGACAGCTCCCATGGCTAAGCTGGACGCGTCGGTTTCGACTATATATGGGAGATCGGGACGCGGGTGCCTCAAAATAGGTGCGGACGTGAACTTAGCTTTCAACTCCTGAAAGGCCTGTTCGGCTTCCTCGGTCCATTCAAAACGTTTATTTTTTCGCAAGAGTGCAGTGATGGGTTGCACCACACGTGAAAACTCCGGGATAAACCTGCGATAAAAGTTGGCAAAACCAAGCATGCTTTGGACACCTTCCACCGAACTAGGTGATGGCCATTTGAGGATGGCATCCACTTTTCGTGAATCCATTCGGACCCCTTTAGGTGTCAGGATGAATCCGAGAAACTCAACCTCGGTGGTATGGAAAACACATTTTTCCAGCTTGGCAAACAGTTTGTGCTGGCGCAGTTTCTCTAGGACGGCCCTGACATGCTTTCTGTGATCAGATTCCGAAGAGGAGTACACAAGAATGTCATCGATATACACGACAACACAGACATCGATGAGTTCCCGAAGGACATCGTTCATGAAGAATTGGAAAGCTGCAGGCGCGTTGCTCAACCCGAAAGGCATCACCTGGTATTCGAATAGTCCATATTTTGTACGGAAGGCCGTTTTCCATTCGTCGCCTTCTTTTACTCGTACCAGATGATAAGCCCCCCGGAGATCTAACTTGGTGTATATGCAAGCGTCCTTCACCTGGTCAAGGAGTTCAGGGATCAGAGGCAGAGGGTAACGATTTTTAACAGTTATCTGGTTCAATGCGCGGTAATCGATACAAGTTCTAAGGTCACCTTCTTTTTTAGGCACGAAGAACAAAGCTGAGGATGCCGGGGACTTTGACGGGCGAATGAAACCATTGGCGAGGTATTGATCTAAATATTGTCTCAAATGCAGATTCTCTGGTTCAGTAAGGGCGTAAATCCTGCTACAAGGGGGTTGTGCACCGGGCACCAGATCGATTTGGCAATCGTACGATCTGTGGGGAGGTAACGTGTTGGCCTGTTCCTTTTGGAAGACGTCCTGAAAGTCTTGGTACTCTGGAGGTAGTTGCACGGGGACAGAGGTTACTGATGCTAGATTAATCTTTGGATTTTCTGGGTAGCAGGTTTGTGCACAATCCGGGAAGGTTATTCTCTTCGCTCGCCAATCAATTCGAGGATTATGTGTCTCTAACCAAGGGATTCCGAGAATAAGCTGAAACTGTGGAGCCTTGATTACATCAAACACAACTGCCTCCCGATGGCCATCCGGACCTACAAGTGTCACCTCAGCTGTGGAATGTGTTACCGGTCCAGAGGCAATTTCGGTTCCATCTACTGTGGTGATGACATCTTTGTTGGTTTTAGGACGCAGAGGGAGGTTTATCCTAGAGACCAATTCTCGATCCACATAGTTTCCTATAGCCCCGCTATCGATGTATGCCTTTATAGCATGCAACCGTTTAGGCTGTTCCGGATCTACGAGGACCATTGGCACAATGAAATGCGAGGTCTGAGAGTTAGTTTTCAAGCTCGGCAAGCGGACCCCTACGCTTGCCAGGCGTGGTCGTTTCCCGATACAGAGTTTCCATGGATTTTATCAGCGGCTCCTACCACCTTCTTGGGCGGCTTAACCGGGCAATCTCGTAGAAAGTGTCCAGAGGACCCACAATAAAGGCATAATTGCATCTGTCGTCTTCTTTCCCGTTCTTTTTGAGTTAGGGGTCCTTTAACCCCTCCGATTTGCATAGGCTCCGAGCCATCAGCCCCCTTGGGGTTAGCGTGGGTCTTGGCCAACACCCGGCTTTCAAACTTGGACCGATCTGCTTTTCTGTTTTGCAGCCTGTGATCCAATTGGACCACTAAGTCTATATATTCAGTGCATTCTTGGGGCGGATTTACAACTTGTGCCAGGACATCTTTAAGTTCTCCGCGTAGACCTCGATAGAATAACGTGATTCTTTTATCCTCTGGCCAACCAGTTTCCACAATTAGTCTATTGAAGGTTGCAATGTAGGATAGAAGGTCTTGATTGCCCTGTCGCAGAGATAGAAGTTCGTCATCCAGAGCCTGTCCCTCGGAGTGTCGAGCAAATAACCTTTCCATGCTTGTTTGAAATCCTTGAAAATCACAAAGAATCGGGTCATCTTGAGTTACCAGTGGGACTGACCAATCGGCAGCACAGCCGCTGAGATATGACAACACAAAGGCTACCTTGGTCTGATCATTAGGGAAGGCCCCAGGTCTGCATAGGAAGTGCAAACGACACTGATTCATGAATACGGCGAATCGTTTGGGGTCCCCAGCAAAGCGTTCAGGTGGGGCCAGCGGCATGTTTCCAGGTAGATTAATCTGCACCGGGTTACTGGAAACCACAGGAGCGGGGTTCCCCCCGGAACCGGGTAAAGGAGTTTGTCCAGCTTGACCTTGCAAAAGCTGTCTAGCCAGGTCATCAGCTCTATCCTTTATTACAATCACTTCCCTCCTGAGGGCACTATCTCTTGACGAGCGGCGTGTACTTCGGCCCGTAATTCCCCCAGTAATTGGGCCAACTGGTCAGTTTCGGAAGTTTCCATAGCGCCTGGGTGGGAATTTGTAGGAAGGCTTCGCGTTCTGTAACGCTCACCTGGTTCCCACGGGGGCGCTGGTCTAGTCTGGATTGCTGTGGCCTCTTCTAGCGTGATGCGCAGGACCCGGAACACCGATTGGACAGGACCTCCAAATCGTGCTTGCCTGGCCCGTAGGAATATCCTTCTGCAGATGAGAAAGGGGATTAACAGTCTGCAGAATAGTGTGCTAGCTCCCCCCTTTCCCCCTTCGTTCCTCTCTAACTTCCTCCAAACCCCGGTTTAAGCTCACATTATGGTTTGGAAGGATGAACTCTCCATCCTGCTTCTGGTGCAGGGGCGCGCGTTCGTCCAGTTACTTCACTGGTTTTCAGAATGGCGCTGGCAAAATCCACTTGACTTTCCTGAGCGATGCGCCGTAAGTATGAAAGTTCAAAGTTCAAGTGAGGCCCCCTTTATGTTGTCTTTCTAACCTGTGATCTGTCCTTTATTTCAGGTGCAGAATGAAGGCGATGCGTCGAGGGGTTAAACTGCCGAGGTGAGTAGTGATGAGGGTGATCCCTCTAAATGTCCTTATCATTCCCCAGAAATGTCTCTTGTCCTTTCCCCATAGGGGCCGGGGTACGGTACCTGCCAACGGGGCGGCGCCGACCCGAAATGTGGAAGAAAAGCCGGTAAGTATTATGGCTGTTAATCAGGCTTTCCTTCTGTGTTCCTTCTGCTCACCTTTTGTTTCTTCCTCTCTCCCCTAGGTGCAGAGATGTGGCGTCCGATGCTGACAGCCGCGATGGAGCCGGGAGATGTCTCGAGGACAGGTGAGTGAAGCGTGGCGCTGCAGCGAGCAACGCGATGCTTTTAAATATAAGTCTTTCTTCAGGGATGCTGGCGAGAAGATTCCGGATGCAGGTAAGAAGTTTGAAATAGTCCTTGGTTTTCACCTTTCTCTTCTCTTCCTTCCTTGCAGGTCTTCCAGGTTCGAGGCGGGCGTGGCTGGAGTCCAGGAGCAGGAGCAGACACGGTGATCGTTAAGCTGCAGGAAGCAGAACAACGCGAAGCATGTGCTGCTGTCTGGGCGTGGCTTAAATAGCCTCCAAAGAAGTCCCAGGTATGTATCCTTCCCCAACTAGGTATGTATCCTTCCCTGGCCACGCAAGTGAAAAAATAGTCCCTATGAAAAAATAGTCCCTTTCAGGTCTGAGGGAGGCCTGAAGCGTGCAGCATGGTCTGCATCAGGTAAGTGCACAAAACACCTCCCTTTATGAGCCTGGCGCCTATGCGCCAGGACTGATGTCCAACATGAGCCTGGCGCCAAAGGCGCCAGGACTGAGTCCAAAGAGCCCCTATAAGGGGCCGCTGGGCTTTTACCCGAGGGCATGATGCCTGCTTCCGGGGGTGCTGGGCCTGGCCTGGTGCTCCGGGGGTAGGCATCATGACAGTAACGTACAATCATTGGTATTACGTATTTACTATGTGTTTGTATTACTAATGTTGAGCGATTATCCAAATTGCAGGTAGTACATAATCTACCATGGTTTGCATTTTGTACAAGTTGCTGAAATGGAATGGATTCACAATTAGGTATTGATATTTATACATGAAGTGTTTATTGGGGATTTCTTCTTGTGTCACATTGTTGCGGAGTGCACGTATGTTTCCACATGTATGAAATCTGGAAGATTTAATTTATAGGTATGTTTTTATTTTCCAGTACTTGTAGTAAGTACATTAGACATTCTTGTGGATCGTCCTGTGAGTTTATAGTGAATGTAACCATTCTAGCACAGTAGTCCAATTGTTGTCTTATTCCATAAACACTATACGTGTTATCAGGATTGTTTGTTGCATTTCTGTGAAGTACTAACATTTGCAAACACAATTGGTCTGTACTGTGTAAGTAAATGTTTTCAACAATTGGTGGCAATTGAAATAGAATATTCATTGGTACATTTGTGTCGCAACTTACTCCAACTATATTTGAGAGTTTAAATGGACCAGGTAGTTCTGTATCTGATTGATTTTTTTTTAGTTTGTCTTCCTTCTTTGATGAAGTACATGGTTTACTTTCCCTAATGGGTTCTTTTATGTTTGTGGTACTTGATGAAGTTTTAGTTTCTTTTACTCTTATTGGAGGATTTGCAGTGACATCCTGTTGCATTTCTGTTTGATTGATTGTATTCTAAAATGCAAGGAATATCAGCGTTTATTTTACTTGCTTCAAAGTTGATTAGAAATAGACCGTCAAGTGTACGTAAGCGTGATAGTGCTACGTAGCTCATGCCTTCTTTAAAGACTGTGTTACCAATGTCTATGTATTGCTTTGTCTAGGGTAAGACCTTGTGATTTATGAATGGTGACTGCGTATGCAAGAGTTAGAGAAAATTGTTCTCTGCGTATATACATGTCTTTGAAGAGAAAAAATTGAGCTGTTGAGCGTTCTATCCTTTTTACTTCTGAAAGTTTGTCAAAGAGAATATTGACAAACTGAATTTTGTTGTCACGTGGGTATGTTTGAAAGCCAACAACTGTACCCAGTGTTCCATTAACTAGTCCTTGGTCCACGTCAAGGTTACGTTTAAGCATTACTCTGCAATTTAAGGATAATTGTAATATCTTTTCCAATCCTGCTGTGTTTGAGATTGATTTTTCTGAACTATTTAGTCTTGTTGTGGCTTGGTCACACATGGGTAGTATCATACCATATACATCTAGTTTGTCTGTGGCGCTAATTTCCATTATTGGTTGCATTTCTTTACTTAACATTATTTCATTGAATTTGAAACAGCTTGCAAGAGTTGGCATTAAGGCCATACAATTGACATTTTTGTGGGCTAATTGTTCCATAACATCTGTAGCACATGCATTATCACCATAAAGTGCATTAATGTGCCGGGTTTTCAATATTGCTTCTGCTTCTTTAGAAAGTATACCAAATCTGATACTTTTTAAGATGTTGGCATAAGTGAGATCTGCAGATTGCCGCATGTTTTCTGTTAATTCTCTGTATTGGAAATGTTGCCAAAGGTTGACATTTCCAATGCTGTTTGACGGCAGAGTTTGTGTCCTAATGTTTTAAAAATAGGCTCACCTTTTACTGGTGTCAATTGAAGAAGATCTCCAAAAACAATAATGTGTTTTCTTGCAAAGAGCTCTTCATAGTTTGTTTTGAGTACTTCTTGTAATCTGAGGTGAATCAAAGCCAACATTAGGTTGGACACCATGCTCACTTCATATATTAGAAGCATTTTCATTTGTTTCAGTACTCTGTGTAGTTCCATTGTAGCTTCTGTAGAATGTTTGTAATAGTCTAATTTGTTTTGGTGTTCTACTGGCAGGAATAGTAATCGGTGTAAAGTGACACCACCTATGTTGTAGGCAGCTAAACCTGTGGGGGCAGTGACAACAGCTGACAGTTTGTTGTTTGTCAATTGTTGAAGGAACTTACTGATGATTTTGATTAGGAATGTTTTGCCAGAACCAGCTTCATAACTGACGTACAATAGTATAGGTTTGTAATTTTGGCAGGTGCATTATTTGTTTTCATGTTGTACACCATGTGCAATTTCTTTTGTTACTTCTTGAAAAATGCTACGTTGCTCATTGTTTAGTTTTGATTGTAGTATAGTTAAGTCTTCTTTATCTTCATACTGACACATGGTGTTTTCTACTTCTATCATAGCTAATTCTGCCTCATTTGTTATTAGTGGCTCTCCCAGTAGTTCTTGGCTTCCTGTTACAGAATGTTGACTACTGTCAGGAGTGTCCTTATCTAGTTGGGGCTGAAGTTCTTCTTCACGTTGCTGTTCATTGTGCACATTTTTTTTTTACTGTGTAAAGTTTACATCAGTTATAGTGCTTTCATTTGCTTTGAAAGCGTCTTCATATGAGTCATAGTTATCTAGTATTTCTTCTTCTTTTCTCCATGGTTTAAAAAGTTGTAGCAGGGACATGTAATATACTTCTTTATGTTGAGGAGTCTTTAATGACAATTTGATATGATTAATTACATTTGGTTTGGTGAGTTTTACTAAGCTGCCTTCACACTTTTTCACTCTGTATTTACTGTTTTTTTCATCGAGTTTTATATTATTTTTGTATGTGTAGTTTTGGGCTATGTGGTATAGACACATGGTTTCCAAAGTGATACTCCTGTTTGGGTAGTATGTGTTCAATACATTGTTTTTTAAAATGTCTTGGCTGTTGGGATCATGTTTGGCTATTGTTTCTATATCATCGTATGATTTTAGAACTCTTTTTCTAGATTTAGCTGGACCAAGACTTAGACATACTATATTTTCAGATTTACCATACAGTGCAGTACCAGTTAAACGATTAGCTGCTTCATAGGATCCACATTCTTTATGGGCAGCATTTTTATGCCCAAGCTGTATAACTTTTGAGACACTGTTTTATCTGATGATAGGTCATTCCAGAGGTCTTGCAGCTCTGTCTTTTCTGCTTTGGTTAAGTATGCTGTGACATATCGTGCAACTGCAGTAGAATTGTCTGTAATGTACTGCACATCTATGTTTGCATTCCATAAGTGGGCAATGATTGCATTGTAATCATTGATATATTTTTCTTCTTCTTTTCTTTGTATGTAATATGTATTTTTAGGTGACTTACCTTTAACACTATGTCTAACTGAAGACATGAGGTTGTTCACTTGACCTGTATTTGTAACTGGTCTAGGGAAACCAAATCGGCATTTGGTGTAGTATTTCCCTTTGTTTTTGTATTTGCGACGACAATATTTGCCACATTTGTGAAATTGTAAAATTTGTGCATGAAGATCACTATTTTTGGATTCCGATGGAATTTCACAAGTGACATATTTTTCAATAAACTGTAAAACAGTGGCATCACTGTCTTGACCAAATTTAGGAGCATCTTTAATCCATAAAAGCATGTGGATATGTGGTGCTCCTCTGCCTTGGTATTCTTTTCTCCAAAAGAAGTGTTGCACTTCTCCAAGGGGAGGAACAGTTTTATTACAAATAAAATGTAGCATAGCCATGAAGCGATGGTGAAAATATCTTGAAACATTAACAGGATCCAGAGAACAAAGTTCTCCAGGTGTTAGTATATCTATGTTTGTTTTGTTTTTGTTTGATATGCGTAGGAAATCATGTAAATCTTCCCATCCATATTCTGCACAACTTAATGTAACAAACCAAGTGGGTGGGCAAGGTTTCTGATCATACAATGTACATCTCTGTGACGTCGAAACCAGTACTCTTTAGTACCACGCATATTTGCTAATAGATTTGTAATATTTTATTGTAAAACCTCATCTTTTTGTTGCACTTTTTGTAATAATTGTGTAGCTGTCATATTTTGAAAGCGTGATCCTGATTTTAATATGTGTGCAACTCCGTAACATAAAGTTGCTAGTTCACTTTCAAAGAGTAGGTGGAATATGTATTCTACATTTTGTCTAAATCTGGGATCTTCAGAATACATCCGTAATGAGCGGTATTCTGATGCTGATATTTGAATAGGTCTATCATAGTACCTTCCTCCTTTGCCAGTAGGAAAGAGTAGAGGAAAAGCACGTGCTTCTATACTTTTTTCCCATATGCTGATTGGTGATCCTTTTGTTTGACGCATTTGGTACGTTTCCAGTGCATCTTCTATGGTGTCATTAAAGTGTAATGGATGAATTGTATAATGGTCTAAAGTGTTTGATATTTTAGCAGGATCTAGGAGCTCAAATTGACCAGCTTCTTGTGTCTCTTGAATTATTTCAGTTGTATCCTTCAAGTTTTCTTCAATATTAATTTCTTTGTAATATTCATTATTCTCTTTAAGATATTGCAAGGCTTCTCTAACTTTATGTAAATCTACCAGCTGTTGCCACAATTCTTTTGTCTTTTGTAGGTACTCCATTTACCAAGATAATTAAAGATTGTTGCATTGGACGTTGCACTCCTAGAGTGTGAACATTTTCTTTTAGATCTAATGCTAAATACACTACTTTTCCACAAACACCTTTCACCAATTCAGAGGGAGGTAATTTTGCAGTTTTTGGTTGAAGGCGTATTATTGCTTGAAATGGGTGCACTGTTTGAATTATGATGCTCTCATATAAAATAAGTTGTTGAAGGGGTTTTGGTAGTGGATATCATTCCAAATTATTTGTGATAGCATGTGAAGGAGTTCGGTTGTTGTCAAGTTTTGTAGTGCAGTAACTACAAAGTATTACGGGGTCAGTTATTTCATATTTGTTTTCTGCTATAAGGTAGAGAGCTAATTCAAACCATTTAGAATCTTCATTGTCTTCTATTTTGTATGATAGGTCTACAGTTTTTGTGTTACTTTTATAAAAAGTTCTGCGGCAAAATACACAGACATGGTTTGGTACTTCAGCTGATGTACTTTTACATTTTAGTATTTCTTTTTTGTATGTGTGTAGTAAAATGTTCCCATGTGTAGAATTGTTACTAATTTGGTTTACAGCTATTTCATTCTGTAAGTGGGTTTCACTTCCAAAATATTTTTTTGGATCTAGTCGATTTCTTCTAGTAGGCCTTTTGCTGTACCATGTAGAAGAATGTTATTTAAATTGGCTAGTGCTAAAAGTCGTTCAGTTTATAAACTAGATTTCTTATAGTTGAATGATGTGTTGATATCCTTTTGATATCATGGAAGGTGGTTTTGCATGTAGGTCCTGTAATGCAGGCCAATTAATGTCCTTTTAGTCCTGTGTACTTGCGTACTGGACAGGTATCCATATTTTGCAGTAGTTTAATTTGGATTTTGTCTTTGCTTTTCCCATATTGATTGAGGAATTGGCGTAAATACTTGATAAATTGTTTGGGAATGTTACACATTGACGTGCATGGCCATTTGTACACTAGACGTTCTGATTCAGTTGAATGGAGGGGTAATTCTAAGTTTTCAGGGCACATTTCTGTAAGGAATACTTCTTGTTCCATTATATTATTATTAACTTTTTCATAATCTCGACCACTGCTATTTATGGCAATTGTATTTGTTTGCTTTTGTTTGTACGCTTCTTCATTAAAGTATGGTTCTGTGCTTGTAGTGTGACTCCATTCACCTCCGCAGATACTAAGAAGTTCTTTCTGTTGACATTTCGTTTATTGAGAAGTCTTTTTTGTAATTTAGTTATTAGTTTTGTTAGTGGTTTCATTTTGTTTAAATCTAAAATAAATAACTTTCTTTTGAGAAGAATTGCACTGTCTATCAAAGCTTCTAAGATTAATTTCCTACAATAGGTTTTAAGGGTTGAACCTGGTTTCTCTCCTGTTTTTATAAGATTTTGAAGGACTTTGTGACGGAACATTTTGGCTAAAATACTTTTCTTGCTATGCTTACTTTGAACTATATCAAGATTTAAAGAAGCAGTTTTATCTGTAGTGATAGCTGATTTTCTACTAATTGTTTTTTGGATTGGTTTACATTTTGATAGAGGAGTTAAAGTTTTTGTACTTGAAACTTCTTTTGTTTCACTAAATGACTGTATTAGCTGTTTTGTTTCAACTTTTTTACAAATTGTGCTAGAGATGGATGCATATGTTGGACACTTTTATTTTCATTTGCTCTACTTCTGCGTTGCTTTCTATGGACTTGATTTTTGGTAGGCATTCTTTAGGGTCTGTTGAAATAAATAAAGAAGGTATGGGTTGTGGTGTTCTGCAATGTATGTGTGCTGTGTGCATGAGTGTTTGAGTAAGATGATAAAGATGTATGTAATGGTGTGTGATTGTGCATTGGGAAATACAACTAGTAGGGATGGGTATTCTTGAATTAATGTTTTACTAAACTGGGGTTCAGATGACAGAGAAAAGTAAGCTAGTGGTGTGTAAAAGTATAAATAGTATATCTAATGCTATACAATTATAACAGTTGTTTGTTCTATAACATCTGAATTCTAGCGGTTGGGTTGGTTTCTGTGTGTCTCGAAAAGTAGGAATTTGTGGTCCATTGTGGCTGTAAATCGCTGTTTAAGACATGGGGATTTTTGGACAGAATGGTGCTGAATCTAGGCACAGAAATAGCATGAATTAACCTTGCAGTGTGTTTGAGTAATAATACAAATATTATAGTGATATTCTACTTACTTTTTTTCTAAAATGAACAGGTTACTTCTTAGTTGTTCTTTGTACTTCAAATTCGGTTGCTTCTTTTTAGGAGAATGGTCTTCACTACAATTGTAAAAGAAATAAATTAGTAATTTTGTTTGTATATAGCACTGTTTTTAATTTAGACATTGATTTTTTCATTTGAAATCCTCAGCGCCTTCCTCAAAACATAAGATACATAAGATACGTCGCACCAGTTGAATACATATGATATGTTCTTAATGAACAAATTGTATTGCAATTACTAACTGTAGTAAATAAAATATCTTTACTATGTCTTGTTAAATTCATAATGTATCACTGAATACCATTATTCCTGTAACTAAGCTCTTCCAAGTAATAGTGCCTCAATGTCGTGGGCTGCTTGTCCTATATAAATGTAAGTAATTAAATAAATAAAGAAATAAAAATAAATATGTAATTGTACAAGTATTATTGTTTGAGATTTGAACATAGAGTGTGCATACAATTTTGTTTGACTACATGTAGTCTATATATTTCATTTAAAAAATGTTAGTTTAACATGATTTGAGTGTGTGTGTGTATAAAGAAATTAAATAGTATACACATTTGTAAGTGACAGTTGATTTTAGGAGATTGAAAAAAAGACAGTAGATTCATTTTACAGATTATACAAGCTAAAAGTCAGTTAGAAAATGTGTTCATGTACTGTACAGAAAATAAGCATATCTGTAGTTTGTGTTCATGCATATGGATATGCATGGAGCTACAAGTAGAAATCTTGGAGACTTGTACAGTATTTCTTGTAGATGGTGATTGCCAATGATATGACACTTTTACTCAGAGAGATTCACAGTACATGTGCAGTGCTGATCTATGATGATGCAGTTAGATGTAGAGGTCTTGAATGTGATTGGTGGATGGTCATGTGACTTCTTAGCTACATCCAATGAGGGAATCACACAGAGAGTGAAGTGGAAATGGTAAAAGGGCTGTTCATGTTACGATATGTCCGTGGACATATGTGGAGTAGCTGTAGATCTTGGATTCCCACATGTGGAAGTACACTGGCATGGAGTACGTGGAATTAAGTGGTTGGACTTGTTACCTCACTGTGCTACTTTGAAAACAGAGCAACATCCAGATATAATTATAATTCATTGTGGAGGGAACAGTTTAGGACATGTGTATGGAATTTCTTTGCAATTTGCAATGAAAGAAGGACTTGGGAAGGTCATAGACATGTTTCCAAATTCTCAAGTAATTTTTTCACGGATTGCGCAGAGACAAATGTGGCTTCGTTCTTCTTCATTTGGTCCACAAATGGAGAAAGCAAGGCACAATGTCAATAAGGATGTTTGTGCCTTCCTAAGAGATTTTGGCATGTCCTCTTTTCACAATGAAAATATTATGTTTCGTAGTACATACATTTTTCACAGAGATAGAGTACATCTAACTCATGCTGGCAATCAGATTTTTCTAAGAAACATACAAAATGCATTGCAACCTTTTTTAGAATTACAGCATCCATTTTGAAGTAGGTGTTGAGTATTTATAATTTTTGAAACACAAACACCTCCCAAAGGCTCTTTTCAGAGCCACCACTTCCTCCCAGAGAAAATTGCAATGGTTATGATAGGGTAGCACCCCAAAATTTTAGATGTCCGCGGACTGTCCGCGGACTTCTACAAAATACAAAGGGCCCTGCTTCATTTATTTTCACTTTTTATACACGACACACTAGGAGAGGAGGGGAAAGGAGGTGTAAAGGGGGGGACACCAACCACAGGGATAAAAAAGGGATAGCCGAGAGAGTAAGATGTAGAGTGGGTTTTATTTGGGTAGTGAACAGGTATTCTCATGCTCTGAGATGATAGTCTCAAAAGCACTACGAAGTCGCTCCCCCCTGCAGAGTACTGTGTCGCAGTACATACACACAACTGTGACCCTCGAAAGGTAAGGGTCATCAGCATTATGTATGGCCTGTGAGGCGGCTTGAGGAAGACGCTGTCCCACAGAGGTGTTCCTTGTGGTGACAGGATCAGAAACAGAGGATGAAGTAGAGGAAATCAACCTACTACACTCCTCGCAAGGTACAACCTTGCGAATGGCCCCAGAGTGAAATGACCTTAGGTGTCGCTTCATGGTAGTGGTCCCAAAGCTGTACGGACCATGCCTCCTGCGACTGAGTACCATTTTGCACTCATTGCAGGTGACTCGGTTCACACGAGCCATAGGACCATCCCCATGAATGGTAAATAACCGCCACACCCAAGACTCACGCCGAGTGCGGGTATCAGGGATTTCCCCAACCTCATTCTCGTCATCCTCTTCTTCCTCCTCTGCATCCTCACTCCTGTTCCCCTCTTCAGGCCCTTGGGGAGGTGGTGGTGGTGGAGGGGGTGGGGGTGGTGCTGAAGCAGGTGCAGCACCAGGTGGCAGTAGTGCAGCCATGGATGCCATCCGATGAAGGTGTAATCTGCAAGTTGCAGGAAAAATAGCTGTGCTCTGAAGAATAGCCAGAAACACAATGAGAGAAATATTGTGGATTACTTGAAAATGTACTTTTAAATTGTTCGGGGACATGAACAGTGTCTGCATTCAGAACACACGCTCAGCATGGGCACGGTCACATGATTGCTTCACGAACATGTTCGCGAAGGAAGCGGCTGTCCGCAGGACACCAAATGCACGGACATTGGTTTGCACATGTGCGTTGATGTTCTATGGACACTGTTAGGGTCCTGAAGTAATTAATAGTGCGTCATACGTCAAACGAGCAGTTACGGACGACCGTTTGTTCTTAGAACAGTTTAACTTCCTTGCAAACAATACGGGCAGACATAGCGTCCTCAGGATACCTCCATTTTCGTTTACTTACGAACATTTCAGAACACCGCGTGTGTTCTTAGAACAGTTTCAACTTGCTAGCGAACAGTACGGACAGGTAAAATGTTCTTCAGGACACCTCCATTTTCGTTTATTTACGAACATTTCAGAACAGGAGGTGTGTTCTTAGAACAGTTTCAACTTGCTAGCGAACACTACGGACAGGTATAGTGTTCTTCAGGACACTTCCATTTTCGTTTCTTTATGAACATTTCAGGACACTACGTGTGTTCTAGAACAGTTTCAACTTGCTAGCGAACAGAACGGACAGGTATAGTGTTCTTCAGGACACCTCCATTTTCGTTTATTTATGAACATTTCAGAACACCGCGTGTGTTCTTAGAACAGTTTCAACTTGCTAGCGAACAGTATGGACAGGTATAGTGTTCTTCAGGACATCTTCATTTTCGTTTATTTACCAACATTTCAGAACAGCACGTGTGTTCTTAGAACAGTTTCAACTTGGTAGTGAACACTACGGACAGGTATAGTGTTCTTCAGGACACTTCTATTTTCGTTTCTTTATGAACATATCAGGACACCGCACGTGTTCTGGAACAGTTTCAACTTGCTAGCGAACAGTACGGACAGATATAGTGTTCTTAAGGACACCTCCATTTTCGTTTCTTTGCAAACATTTCAGGACACCGCGTGTGTTCTAGAACAGTTTCAACTTGCCAGCGAACAGTACGGACAGGTATAGTGTTCTTCAGGACACCTCCATTTTCATTTATTTACAAACATTTCAGAACAACCACGCTATCCGCGGACACCTAAATTGTTTTTTTTTTTAAACTGAAACTAATTACAACACAATATAAAAATGTAACTTTAATTAACATATATTAACAATTAATGACGGAGAAGGTAAGGCAGAAACGGAAACAAAAACAGGAAAATTAGGGGTTGCAACATGATTGGTACCAGGTGAAGAAGGGATGGAAGTCTCATCAAAACATTTTGGGTTATGGAGAGGGTTTGGGGATAATTGACTGGGATATGGTGAAGGGGTACAAGCACATGTGGGACAATGGTATGAGGTTTTTGTTTTAAAATGCTCCTCAACAAAAGTTTGCCAATTATTAAAATTGGTCAACAATATATCCATTTTTTCTTTTATGCTGTCAAGAGTGTTATCCGTAACAGTTTCTTCAGAGGTATTTTCTATTTTGGTATGCTCTGTACAAAAAAATATATGTTAAATGTATATAAAATAATAATAATTAAATGGTTTATATTGTAAAGTGTGTACCATTAGTTTCACTATCTTCTGACATTCCCTCATGTGGTAAATGCTCCTCTAGCCATTCCAGAGTACTAGACATTTATGTGAGAAAAAAAAAAAATATATTTAAGTTTATAAATATATGAGTAAAATGAAGTACACTTACTATTTCAGGTAAGATATGTTCTGAGTACTCTGTAGGTGTGGTCTTGCTCTTAGTTGTGGAGTGTCTGTGAGGTAATTTTGTTGGATGTCAATTTATCTTCTTTTTGTATATTCCATTTTAGAACATATTGTATTTAAATGAATGGTTAGTGTGTTACATTTATGGGTTACATTTCTTATGTATTACTACATATAATATGTATGTGTGCTGCTTTGTGAATTTTTCAAATGTTACTATGTAATGATATAACAATTAAACATACCCTTCCAGAGTTTTTAGGTAGTGGTACTGTTGTCCGAACATGTCCATGTACATCAAAAAAGTTTGCGGACATCAAATTCAGTAGAAGGGGTTCAGTATGTTCCATATTACATGTACATAAAGTCAAAGTTATTATTGTTAAATTGTGCTACTAAAAACCTATGAAATTCGGTGAAATATATATATACAAAAAACGCTGCACACAAATCAGATCATTTAAAAAAGAAGTGGACATATCAAAACAAAAATAAATAATGCAACAGATATACAATAGTGGCAATGGCCGTGCAAATTAATCCTGAGATCCTGTAGATTGAGGGGGTCACCCAGTTGTGAAGCATTAGCCCACTTGATGAAGCTCATATCAGGTTCGAACTCTGGTCCCAAATCTGCCAAGGGTGCACCAGGTAGGTGTTCAACGTCTGAGCCACCGTCACCGTTCCCAAGCAGAGTGACAAGCATCTGAATGCCTATTGAAGTGGGAGAATGGGAGAAAAAGCTCCCCCCAATCTCCTCGCGACCATGGCCTAGAGGATCGCGGCCCAGACACCCGCCACGAGATGAATTCGTATATCTACCAGACGACCAAATACCCTGGTTCAAGAACATAAGGATATGCCCACCAGCCTACCCTACTCAAGCCGACAACTGCGGCATGGATGAACTCGACTAAGACCTCAATAACAGGCACCCACATCGTTAGAGATGCCATGACGACCTAGCCAACTGCCAAGAACATTCGTGCCACCATGCACACTGGTCACTCATGCACCAACCCACACGAAGAATATATTCAGTGCTATGACGGAGGTGACGGATACACCCACTGACGCGCATCTTTATTATTTTTCATATAGGTCTTTCCGTAATGCAGAAACGCAAGACGCATAAAGCACTCGCGTATACGCTTGCTGACGCTTCTCCCACCCCTCGCATCGTGATGAGAATATAACGAAGACGCAATACTGCCTATGAAGCCATGTCACACCGCGACACAGGTGCCGTGCAGTACACAACCCCACCCATGAACCAGGCCCAAGTAGGCCGCAAGCAAGAACCGCCATGAACACTGAATGAGCAAGAGTACAAGTGCTGATCACGCAGAACGAGCCCAGTGAGAGCTCACAGCCAAGGGGGTGATGTTGCAACTCGTATGCTACCAGCCGACGCCAAGTTCACACCTGTAAGCAAAGCCAAGCACACAGAAGCAAAATACAACTTTAAATGTGCTGAATTCTGCCCCAGCCACGGTCTCTCCACACGTGACCAAGCCAACCTGACAAGGTGCCAGACCAACGAGGGAGAGGTCGCCTGGGTCCGACGTCTGGGACACAGGCTGCAACAGTGAAATGACCCAATGGACACCTACAGCGATGGGAATGGTCTGCTCTCAAGCCTATGAGCAAATCCGCACATTGTCTGCACAAACACATAGTTACACATTGTTGCTAGTGACAGGTACACCGCGAGCAGGGAACAATGATGGTCCCAGGCTGGGGGGCTCGCGGGTGGACCAATCAGAACATGGGGGCAGTAATCACTGACGCCACTAATATTAGCCAATCATCAGGGGTCTTCGTGTAACAATTTTCAACTATCTAATAGAAGGGACAACCCAAGTATACCACCTGACTCACCCTCAACCACTAATATTGCTCTGTATATGTATGCTATACTAACCCTACCACTCGAGGAACCAATCCGGAGTGGCAATAGGTTTTTCGCTAACTTTCCCAGGTGACGCAAGTAGCGCGTCATACTGAGGCAAAAAGGGCCTTCGAGCCCCACGAATTTTGAGAGTCTGGACGGACGCGTACGATCCTAGACCCATCCCAGCCGTTGTTTAATAAACAGCAGAACTGCCTTGCTTCTTGTGTGTGTCTCATACTCATTTTTGGGAAACACGGGAGGAGTTGGGGCCTCCCAGCCCGGAGGTCCGCGGACGGCTCAGTCGACCCCGGAATAATCACCCCGACAAGTTGGAGGCACTGCTGACATCTGTTTATGATCTACCTTTTTATTTTCCAAATCCTCTCGTTGCGAGGAGGCCCAGCGGTGCGGCCCCCTCTGCCGCTGCCCCCTTTTTGAGGACTACAGGACCATCGCGGAACTGCGAGAAGACCGGACAGCGCAATCCGGATATTGGCCCTCGGGAGCCGGGTGAGAAGTATCCCGCCCGTGGTTGGCGAGTGTCCAGACGTGGTCCAGACGAGGGGAGGTGGCGAGCCGCTTGGAGGGGTGCACACAGTCGAGCGGCCCCGCATCAAGAGAACTTGGTGAGTATGTCACACCCAACAAGCAATGTGAGATTGTGAGGGAGGGGGGGGGGTGAAATAAGGGCGGTGGGAGGTGTTACTAAGGTGTGCGGCGAAGATTTGATCAATTAGTGTTGACGGTGAAGTGAATGGTAGCAGGACAGGCGCGAGAGCCGTCCGCTACCACGTCACGGAGAAGGGTGGGCGGAGCAAGAAAACATCACGTACCCTCACTACCCCACTACAGCATATATGTAAAACACTTTCACCCCATAGGGAAAAACTGATCAAATACAGCATAGAGTGGACACAAGGGACGGACAACAAAATGACGACACCCTGGCCGCCTAACGGCAGTTTCGACCCGTACGTCCAACACTCACTACTGACACATCTACATAACACATACAAGGGGAAGAAGTTGGCGCACCACGTGGAGGTGTTTGACTTATGGAGGATGTTCCAGGGGTCCCGACCAGGACCAACCGGAATGTTCACTGTGGAGGAAACGAAGGAGGGGAAGAAGATTAAGGAGGAAGAGGGAAATGGGGAAAAGGAGGTTGACAGCGCACAGTGAAGAGGCCGAGAGGGGGAGGAAAAGCTTAGCATCGCGAATGAAATAGAAATAAAAAAGGAAAGGACAGATGACATGCCCTTAGCGAAGTAGTGAAGAAGGAAGAAGGGGGGTTATACCCTGTGACGGAACTACGAGAAGCGGTAAGGCAACAACTAACGGCGGCTAAAGGGTATTCGAACCCCGCGTACAGCCCGCCACCATATAGAGCTACAGGTAGCTACACAGGGGGGGAGGTGACAAGCACGGTAGGCCCAACTTATACGAAGATGCACGCAAACGAAGGGAAGAATAGTGAAGAACCAATCCCAACCATAGGACACGACGAGTGGGTAGCAGCGCAGGTGCTGTTAAAATTGCGAGGGACACTAACGGGAGAAGAAAAGGAGGTAGTACAAAGAGTGAACCAGGACAATGAGGGTAGCAGTGAAATAAAAGGGGAGGAAGATAAAAGGAAAGAAGGGGAGCTGTTACGAGCAGAGGAGGAGATGTTGGAGGAACGATTGGTAGAATTAAGGAATGAGCAAAACGCCCTGATCAAACAGCTTGAGAGGGAGGAACGAGAGAGAAGGAGGGAAAGGAAAGAAAGTAAGGATGAGTTAGAAAAAATGAGGGAACGAACTGAAGAACGGAAGCAGGAAGCTGAAAGGATGAAGGCGATAGCAGAAAGGGTATCTCGAGCAGCACAGCGTGACAGGAAAAGAGAGTAAGAAGAGAAAGAAAAGGAAATGGAAATATGGAAGAAGAAAATACTATCAGAAACCACCAAGAAATACGAGGAAGGTAAAGTAATAGAAAGTATATTAGAAAGGGAGAGAGAGAGATGGGAAAGAAGGAGAGAGGAAGAAAGGATATTAGAGAAGGTGAGTAGTGAGGTGATGGAGGAATTGAAAAAGAAAAGAGAGGAAATAGGTGGTGAGATAGTGGAGAAGAGGGAAGGGGAAAGAAGAGATAGGAAAGGGAAGAGTGGGGTAAGGAAATATGTACGCAGGGATGCAGAAGTAGCGACAACATCAGCACAAAGTGGAGTAATTGGTAAAGAAGAAGTGGAAGGAACGGATTTAATAGACTTAAAAACAGTGACGATTAGGGGGAAAAAGACAGATTTTGGGTTGTCGCTCCTGGATGATTTTTGCAGCGAAGAAGAAGAAGGAATGGAGGGAGAAGGAAGAAGCGGTGATAGGGAAAGCTTAGACAAATTTTACATCACCCGCACCAACCGGGAATCACCATGGGCATGCAGAAGGAAGGAAGAACTGGGGGGAAGTGAGGAGAAAGAACAAGGAGTGGCGGGAAGGCAAACACGTGCAGCTACACCCGCATCATCCCGTCCAACATGTCCGCCCACACCCGCTCCTGAACACACCCCCTACGCCAGCAGGCTTAGAGATTTCCCCGGACGTAGGCAGGAAGAACGGACACACACACCCACATTAAATAAAGAAATTAATAAGAGAAGGGGAAGAGATGAAGGGGAAGCTACAACGAGCGGCGGCAATATGGATATGACAGATGATCTAGACGACACAGAAGAAGAGGAGGGGTATGCGGACTCTACACCGCGACAACTGGGGGGACAGATGGGACACAATCTAATGCCGCTATTGGAGAGAGGGGGGTTAGACCACGATACGTCCCTTGGAAGCATGCCGATAAGGAAAACATAAAGTGTAGGCTCCCATCACTAAGTGGAGGAGCGGGAAAATGGATATACGAGATGGAAAAACACACTGCAGGACAGAAACTAGCAGTAGGAGACATGAAGGGCCTACTAATATCAATATTAGGGGATGCGGCATATGACATCTGGAAGAGAGCGGGTTTCCCCAGGGTCAAAATAACGAACACATCACATGACGGGGCGCCATTTGCGAATTGCAGGCATGCATTATGGCAAGCTCTGAGGGTACAATACCCAGACACATCAGATATAGGAGCAATTACATCACGCAAGATGCGTGAGAATGAAGATCCTGTTGACTATATCCAGGAGATTCAGGAGAAGTGGCGTATGGAAACTAGAGAGCAATGGGACAAAACACCGGCAATATTTTATCACATACTAATACAAGGGCTCCCGGAGGCAGTACAAAAACAATTGAAGAAAGTAGTGGGGATGGAAGCAAAGGCTTGGCCGGAAATACAATTGACAATAGTACACCATTGTAGGACGTGGCAAGAAAAGATGAAACAAAAGGAAGAAGATAGAAAAGCGGAAGAGGCTAAATTAGTGCAGAAAAAACTGACTAAATACACCATGGAAGGTGCACTAATAACTACACCAACAACAATGACACCAAACCCCACGCAAGTAGTGGCCGCACAGGATCCCTCACAACTACAAATACCATCACTACCACAATCACCACGACTTATAACACAACAACTGCCTCCACCCCCACCATACACAGCTAACATGGGAGGAGGGTACATGGCACCAGGAAATGGATATTATAATAATATTAGGGAAAGGGGAGGAATGATGAGGGGGAGGGGATATGGCCAACCTACACAACAGCAAGAGGGAGGATTGCGAAGCTTCTATCCCACTGGGCAACCAGTGTACCAGGATAATGCAGGAAGTTTCCCATGGCAGACCAGGGAACCACCTGTATGTTGGGTTTGTGGGATGTTAGGACACATGTCAAGTACGTGTAGAATGAGACCCTCCCCACCAGCATGGGGGGAACAAGGACAACAAGGGCCCATGAGGGAGCAGCAGGGTTACCAGCAACCACATGGGCTACCACAGAGCAGCACACAGCAACAATTAGCAACACAACAACAGCCGCAGACATATTCACTACCGCAACAACAGGTAGCAAGAACACAACAACACCAAGTGCAGCCAGTGCAGCAGCCCACTCAAATACAGTACCATAAGGTAACCTCTACCGATACAAAGCTACAACAAACACAATTGGGAAGGTTGACTATTCTGGGACACAAGCCTTACACAGGAAGTGGTCAGTCATTATACCCACAGTAGGACAGCCCACAGACGTCCTTGGTGTGTCCCATCCTGTCGGTAACACCTAATAGTGCGGAGGAACCACGCATTGATGTAACGATAGGTGACAAAAAATTATCATTCCTTGTTGACACTGGGGCAACCCAGTCTTGCATAAGGGAGGGTAGATTTAAAATGTCAGATGAGGCCATGAACACCCAAGGATTCTCTGGGGCTAGGGGGTTGGTTCCCTTTACTGATAACATCTCCTTATCTATCGGAGATTATGACATGTCTGTCCCTCTCCTGTATTAAAGGGAGTCGCCAGTGAACATACTTGGGAGGGACATAATGAGCAGGTTGAATATGACAATCTCCTTCACGGAGGATGGCATAATTTGTTCCACACCAGGAATAAACATGCTTACTGCACGACAAATACTGCAAGCGTACTGTGGCCAGACAGTAGCTCGGGCTGAGCCAGTGGATGGCGAACTGTTCCAGTACGGAACAGACATGGCATTCCCCTGGATGCCAGGAATAGAAGGAAAGATCTGGAGGAGGCCAGCAGCATATTTGTTCAGGCCTGAGACACCAGCCAATGAACCAGAAGGGAAGGTGATTTCGGTGAGCATCGAGAGTATTATAGCAACTGCTGATTATATCGCAGTACACGCCCAAGACCGGGAAGGGAGAGCATGGAGGACAGTGATAGCCCTGGCTGAGGGGTGCAGGCTCACCCAGGTGTCCGATGAAGAGCTCTTTTCAGAAGACAAGGAAGAAGGTGAGATGGTATTTATGATGAGTGTAGATATATGGCTAAAAGTGACCTATAAGCAAGTGGCGCAGAAAATGGCCATGGCACTTGAGGCACCCACATCTACCCCAGTCCCATTCTACGAGGAATATATGGCAAAAGTTCCAGCATCACTGTGGACTACCAGCCCCTATGACGTGGGCTGCATAAAGAGTATAGGGGGAGTAAGGATAAAGCTGAAAAAGGGTGCAATACTACCTAGAGTGAAACAATACCCACTATCAAAAGAGGCAGATGAGGGCATATACGAAACCATAACGGCCCTAATAAATAATGGCATATTGGTACCATCAGAATCACCATGTAACACGGCCATGTACCCAGTGCGCAAAGCTAAAGGAGGGTCTTGGCGTTTTATCCAGGACCTCAGACCCTTGAACAACATTGTAGAAGCAGAATACCCCATAGCAGCAAACCCAGCCACAATATTATATGGAATTCCGGCAGAGGCCTCGCGGTTCACCGTGATTGACCTCAAAAATGCCTTTTTCTCAATACCCCTGCACCCAGATTCACAAGACTTGACAAGCTTCACATACAGGAACACAAAATGGAAACACACCAGGTTACCACAAGGGTACTGCGAGTCACCCTCAATTTTCAACAGAGTAATACAGATGGACTTGGGAAACATTGAGTTAGAAAGTACGGTGCTGCAATATGTTGACGATATAATAATTTGCCGCACAAGCGAGAAAAGGTGCCGTGAGGACTCATTGAAAATGCTGACAGTGTTGACTGAAAAGGGTTACAAGGTAGACAAAGAAAAGTTACAGTACTGTCAGGAAGAGGTACTATACATTGGTCAACTAATATCCCAACACGGAAGAAAGATTGCACCACAAAGAGCACAAGCTATATCCAACACGCCACTACCACAAACGGTGAGGGAGCTGCAGCAGTTCCTGGGATTATGCAACTACTGTAGAGCATGGGTCTTTGACTACAGCTCATACATAGGACCCCTACTTGAGGCATTGAGAGAAGCACACAAGGGGGGCAAAACACTGTGATGGACAAGGGAAATGAAGGATGCATTTGACGAGTTGAAGCACGCCATATCCACTGCTCCCGTACTAGCCACCCCAGATTATGAACGACAGTTCTTTATCTTTTTGCATTGCGACTCAGTAGTGATGAAAGCAGTATTGACTCAGAAAACAAGCATGGGACACAAGCCAATAGCGTTCTACAGCGGTCACTTGGACCCTGTCATGCTAGGACATTTCCCTTGCGAACAGAGTCTCGCCGCGGCTGCATTTGCGGTAGAGAAATCATCATCAATTACAATGGGGTGCCCAACCACACTATTTGTGGAGCATGCGCTATTTGCAATATTGAATAAGCCTAGGTCCACACTGACCACACAGAGGGCGTCAGGTTATGAGATCATCTTGTCTAGACCCGAACTGTCAATTGTCAGATGCAGTACAGTGAACCCAGCCAGATTTATAGCGGAAGTTATTGAGGAAGGTGATTATGCTCACAATTGTACACAGACTATCGAAACGTACTCATGCACTAGAAAAGTTGAAGAGGATGCACTTAAGGGTGGAGAGATTTTGTACATTGATGGGTCATCAACAATAGACCAAAGTGATGGGATAAGGAGAACAGGGGCAGCAGTAGTAAAAATGACAGAAGATTTGATGTATGTCCCGGTGAAATGTGTGCAGTTACCACAGCATTATTCGGCTCAAGCAGCGGAATTGGTTGCACTGATCTTGGCGTTGAAGGAAAGCGTTGACAAAAGAGTTACTATATATTCTGATAGCGCATATGTCACGTCAACTGTCCACTCGGGGCTGATAAAATGGCAGAGAAGAGGGTTTAGGAGAGCCGATGGCACCCCAGTGCAACATGCCCTCTTGTTAGCAGAATTAATTGAAGTAATTAATGAGAGATAGCTTTGGTTAAATGCCCGGCACACACTAATGGAGACGACCATATCTCGAAAGGGAATGAAACAGCAGACACACATGCCAAACATGCGGCATACTTTGGTGAAATATGGAACCCCCCAGAGTCAGAGAGAGGGAGAGGGAGGGGGATGGCAAAACAGATGTTGATGAAAGAAGGGTATACCCATCTCCCAGCCACACAGATAATGGAATTACAGGCAGCTACACCAATGGCAGAAAAGGAACTATGGGTAAAAAGAGGATGTACGATGTCCCCAACTGACGCGCTGTGGCATCAAAATAACACTGGAAAGGTGGTCATGCCGTTGGCACTGCTGAACACCGCCTTGGCCCAGCTCCATCACCCAGCTCAAACAGGAAAGGAAGTAATTGCAGCACGAATTAGGGAAGATTGGTTCTGCCCCGAGTTAAATTCTCCTGTAACAAATTTCATCAGCAATTGCCTCACATGCAAACAGTTTACGGCCGGTCACACGCTGCAAGTGATAAAAGGTACTATACCCCTGCCAGAGGGACCCTTCCTGCACATTCATATTGACTACGTTGATATGATCAATGTATGTCAAGGAAATAGGTATATGATTGTAGTGGTGTGCCCATTCTCCAGGTGGATCGAGGCCGGAGCCTGCTCACACGCGGATGCGTTCAGAGCCGCTAAATTCTTAGTGAGAGAGGTTTTCCCCAGGTGGGGTGTGTTCGAAGTGTTGCGGTCAGATAACGGCCCACATTTTGCTGTTGAAATGTTTCAGCACATCACGTCCTTACTGGGTATTAAGCATAAATTTGCATGTGCATATCACCCGCAGGCCAACGGTCTATGTGAATGCCTGAATGGCCTATTGAAAGAAGAAATAGCAAAAATCCAGCAAACAACCAAGAAGAGGTGGTTGTACTGTCTTCCGCTAGCTCTATTTGAGGGTCAGGGTCTGATCACCACCTCACTCCTCACGAGGTGGTGACAGGACATCAAATGCGCCTTCCTCTAACGCCTACATCAAGAGCATTCACAGACTATGAAAACACTGCAACTGTTCTTGGTGACGAAATGTATCAATATTTGTCTTCTTTGATTACTAGTGTAGCGTTTGCATCTCAACAGCTAGAGCGCACGCGGGGCGGGTCGAAGAGTTCTCAACAAGAAGACACCAACAAGGAACTGGAAAAGGAAGGACTAAGCAAAATTGCTAAAGGTGACCATGTGCTACTCCGCAACTTCAATAGAAAGTGGAACGGCCCACGCTTTACTAGTCCTCATTTGGTAGAGGAGGTAGCTACCAGAGCAGTGAAATTGCAGGATAAGCATGCCTGGAATCACCTACATGACGTGAAGATCTACAAACTCCAGACCCGCCCTAGCGTTAACGAGAGGGCCATTGGAAGAGCAACGACAGCGACAGCATCGGCTACAGAGAAGGAGACGTCGACCACAGCTGATGACATTAGTGTCACTACACCTGATCACCCCCCAGATTCCCCAGAGGCAACTACTGAAATAGACATTGGACGCTTGCCCACAGCCCATCCCATGGTCACGAGATCACAAAGTAAACAAACTTCCGCCAATTGAGCCCCAGCCCCTTCCCCTCTAAGGTCACCCCCGATTGAAGGACGTTGTATAACAAACTTGGGCATTGCACATGCACACATGTAAAACACGTGTATGTTTTCTCTTTTTCTACTCTCGCACATGCAGGTACCGTGTATAATTGTATTGTTAAGAAAATAAGTAACTAACAGTGTACATTGCCCAGGTGTAGATGCTACCCACGGATGATAACACCCCTGAAGCCCTATGACACCAATTTGTATATCATATAAGAAGGCCAAAGTACCTAAAAAGAAGGAGGGTACGCGTATATTACACCGCATTTGTTTTGGCCATAGAACAATCATTTCCCCATCTTCACCAGCACTTACCTGCTCTAAGAGATAGATCACTAAGGTTAGCGTGGGAACATCTCTTCGCCTGGGCACTGAACGATTACTTGATAGGGAGAGCTTAATAACAACGACTAACAATAAATAACAAGCGTATTGAGGATTTTCAGGCGGGCACCTTTAACGTCGCAAGAATAAGCTGCCGGACTGCAGCAAGGTAAGAGCAAAATGCCGGTGAGACCAACTTTTGTAATAAAAATGATAGGAGTATTGGTCAGTACTGGTCTATTGGCTGCCCCTGTATGGCAGAAAAGTTATGCTACCAATATTATGGCTGCACCCAAAACTAACATGCCCCCTCCCACGGCTGCAACAGGTATGACGCCAGGTGGTACTAGCAACCCTACGCATAAGGGAAGTAGAGTTAAACGCAGCACATATACCGATAACAAGGGTATTGATAATTACATAACAGATTCAGCACACGTCTCAAACAACATGTGGTACCAGCATATGACCCAAATTGGTAAGCAGACAACAGAAGATAGCTGTTATTTGTGCTCATTGATCCCATACGCTATGAGCGCCTCACAAACCTTCGTCGCCACAGAAATACAAGAAAAGACGGCGCGATGTATAGTATATCTGGCACTATTTCAAACAAGAGGACGATTTCAAGGAACGGTAGTGAGAATGCAGTGGGAAACAAGAGACACATACCCATACGAAATCCA